>NC_140366.1:14142500-14212500 GCF_054491055.1 Hypomesus nipponensis | reverse complement strand
GCGTCTGCTAAATGCATAAATGTAAATGTACCGTAATTTTCGGACTATAAACCGCGCCTTTTGTCGCATTTTTCGACCCTGCGGCTTATATAACGGTGTGGCTAATCTATGGATTTTTACAGCTAATGGTTAACGGTTAATACATGGGAGCTTCCTCAAGCAGCCATCTCTTTCCCGACAACTAATTACACATGGTAATTAAACATTAAAACACCTGCGGTTTATAGTCCAGTGCGGCTTATATATGTACACATCATTCAATTTAGCTGCTGCGGCTTATATAACAGTGCGCCTTATAGTCCGAAAATTACGGTAAATGTAAAACACACTTCACTGTGTTTTACGTCTATTTTAAACATTCCTACACCTCAAATTATCCTGACACCAAGCACCATGAGCAGTTTTGTCACTGAACTTGCCTTCATTAGGGAGAGAGAGATGCAGTCCAGGGTTCGTGGCCACAGGACTCCGCTGCTATAGAGATGATAGAACGGCACTACCCTGTCCCAGATATGCAACACTAATGACTCTTCTACTGAGCAGGAGACAGTGACCCCGCTAAACTGGACTCATACAGAGACAATTATCTCAAAGACTGACGGAGAGAGTGAAAGAGAGAGGGCCAGAGTAACAGTGAGAGGAAGACATTGAAAGAGAGAGAAACGACAAATAGCCAGAAAGACAAAGAGAGAAACTTGTTACATTTGGAAGTCTCTAGCCTTCTTGGGCAATTGAATGGTTCAACTTATTCTCCTTTTCTAGTCAGGCTGTCAGGCTAAGGGCCACCCTTTGCCCTGTAATTGTGACCATTACTGAGTACTTTTCTGTCATTGTGGTCAGCAAACACAATGACAACAATTATCGTCATTGTGTGAAGACAGGTTTTCACAGGAATACAAAGACTTCCCTTGCTCGAGTTTGATTTTGCTAGGAAACTGGATTGTTCAACATATCAACCTGACTAATCTAAAGCACCGTTAAAACACCGTAGGAATGTAAAAACCATAGAAGAAAGCGGTTTCCTAATACATGTACTTCCTGTTCACACAGCACAGGATGAGGAATGTAAAATATATAATAAAATAAGGCCTGTATAAAAAATAAACAGTCAAAGAAACTATCATCAATCAACAAATGAAATACAAATATATACAGTATACGGCTTCTGCAGCGTCTTTCATCTCTATCTTTATATCTTGTCATCTTGGGATAGCCTTTGGCAACAAATAGATATAAACGATCAGAAGTCTATTTGTAGAACATGCAGGGTGTGAAGAGGGGAATTAATACATTAAACCACTTTGATGAGAAAGTCATGGTGTTTGATGAAAGTCACTGTGCATGGTGCCATGGTGAAAGCAGTGAGGGAAGAATGGAGGGATGGATGAAAGGACGTAAGGAAGGGATGGGACGAAACCTACATTTTATGGAAGAGTCGGATGGCATGAAAGGACGGATGGTATGATAGGAAGGATGGATGGAAGGATAGAATGGATGGAGGAGCACGGAGGAGTAATGTAGCGGAGTAGAAAGAGACAGGGTCAGTCCTTGAGAAACAGACAGACATTGCTCTATATTGAAGAATGCAATCCTCCACTACACCAGACCAAATCAGAGTCAACACTAACACTACAGTCTGGACACTGTACACACAACATACCAACATTTTACATCAACAATGGGATTTATAATATAACTCTCAGTATTCAAATGTTAATATCGGACAACTCAGTGAACAGGCTCATTTATATTACATAAAGGCATCGACCTCGATTAAACGTTAACTGCAGAGTCAGAAGCATATTTGCGGCGGAATGTTTTCACATTGTCTGTACTTGCAATGTCCCTGCCTCTTATCCTCACCTCAGCCAACGAGGACAGACTACATTAGGACAAAGCAGTGGCCTCCATTACCCAGAATGCTCCTGTGGGAGCAGGTGCCCAGACAGTGGGTCAGATAGCTTTGTGGTGCCAGCAGTTGAGTCCTTAGCCCACATTCAGGCCCTGTCCTGCCAGGTTAACGTCTACTGTCTCGCGGAGCAGGGGGAACCTGGACTGAGCACCAGATTGACAGGTATCCAACTGTGACGCGGTGTTCGTTCACACTGGTGGGGATTCTTTCTCCAGGACAGTGCTGGGCAATTATAGGGCACCTTGACTGGAACTGTGGTGTGTTTGTTGGTATATATGTGTGTGTGTGTGTGTGTGTGAGAGAGAGTGTGGGCATGTGTTTGAACTGGGTGTGTTCTGTGTATACTGTCTGTGCATCTGTGTGAGAGGGGGTGTGTGAGTGTGTGTCTCTGTAAGAGATTCAGAGGGTGCTGAGCTCTGTGCACGTGCGTTCACCCAACCCCCATGATACATGAGATCTCCATGGGTACGTGAGACACAGGGGGTCCATATCTCACACAACATGCACACACACTTCATATCTCAAGAAAACACACACAGACACAAAATCCCACCCACATACACACACACACACACACACAAACACAGTCTTCATATCTCGAGAAAACACACACTAACCCCCATGCCCTCACACACATGCACCTTCACAAATAAACACACAAACACAGTCTTCATATCTCAAGAAAACACACACAGACCCCTCCCCCCCACCCCACATGCACACAGCCTCACACACACCTTCACACACACACCCCTCTCTTCTTGTCTCTGTGTTGTTGGTGTGCTTTTATCTCGATCCTCGTTATCGCCAGGGCATTCAGCAGAGCTGGCACCCCCGGGGAACAGGAAACAGAACACACAGTGAGGTGCAGTCCAATATTCCACAACACCACCGGCACTCACACAGAGACAGAATGAGACAGAGAGAGAGAGGCGGAGAGAGGGAGAGAGAGAGGGAAAGAGAAAAAGAGAGAGAGAGAGAGAGAGAGAGAGAGAGAGAGAGAGAGAGAGAGAGAGAGAGAGAGATTGACACACTGTTACTGTAATCTCTGCCCCCTTCCAAATTGACAGAGAGAAGATAACCTCCTCAGTCACATTCAGCTGGGCTTGATATGAATTTTCATGCCATGTTTCATACATGACAATTGATAAGCTTGCCATTCCCCTCCACAACACCCAGAGATCATACAATCATACTTCATTCAGTGCGCTGAAAACACGCCTCGGTAATCTCCAGGTATTATCTCACTTTTGCAGGCTTTCATCATCTGGTAATGAATATCTGCAACTGTTCAACTCGTTCTCTGAAGGGAGGAGGAGTAGCCGTGATTGAACGCTCCCTCTTCCCTCCTTTGCTGTGAGCAAGTTCTCCAAACCAGGAAAAATAGCTGCAATTACGACAGCGGGAGTATTCCCATGGTGGAGACACTGTTCCATCATTCACAGGCCGTACGGTGCAACAGCCCTGGGTGGGGGTGATGGATGGAGGCTAATGTGATGTGACGAATGGTTTCGACAAACTAAACAAACAGACCCCAAATGATACCCACTGTCTGTCCCCCCCATCCTCATCTCTGCTGGTGTTAATCTGGAGGGAACCATGGGTGGGGTGGCGTGGAGGACGCCTCTCCAAGGACTACCTCAGTTTCAATGCTCAAAGCTCTCATTTATATGGGGAGAATTGCAACTTGATTTCCATTAGATTAGGATGAGAATTGACCTAACCCTTTTACACAATTCTATCTTGTACATTTGTATCTTTTGTAATATTTGTATTTTTTGTATTTTCCTATTGTAATTGGCAACTTAGATTTTATTTTATGGCAACTTATATTTTATTGTACATTTTATTTAATTTTAATTCCACTTAGTACTCCTTGTTTATGTACCCTTAGTATAGATAGTCCACATATTTTAAATTTAGGTCCCTATATGTTTATTGTATGCACCTTCCTGTGTATGTGTGTTGTATGCAAGTAAATTCCTTGTCTGTGCAAACTTTCATGGCGAATAAATCCCTTTCTGATTGTGATTCTGATATAATACAGTATGGCACGGTAAAAAATAGATGGTGGTGAATGATTCGAAATGTGGTGAAGCATTGGTGGTTTGTGGAGACTGCATGAAGACAAGCTTCAGTACATTGAGTACAGTGCTACCAACATCTCAAGGAGAACCTATCACTGTTGTAACAGTACTCAAAGGAGAATGACGTGAGATTATATCACACAGCTTGATCTGCCATCTGTACAGTTGTGTTGAGGAGAGAAGACAAGAAGAGAGAGGGAGAAAACAGGGAGGGAGAGCGAGAACGAGAGAGAGAGAGAGAGAGAGAGAGAGTGAGGAAGAGGAAATGCGACGATGTAGCTTTGCTGCTGCTGTATTCAGTGGCCTTGGTCAGTGTTGGACAGTAAGAATCAGAAGAGAGAGAGAGAGAGAGAGAGACAAAGAGAGACAAAGAGAGAGACAGAGAGAGAGAGAGAGAGAGAGAGAGAGAGAGAGAGAGAGAGAGAGAGAGAGAGAGAGAGAGAGAGAGAGAGAGAGAGAGAGAGAGAGAGAGAGAGAGAGAGAGGGAGGGAGAGAGAGACTGCCTCCCTGCCTCCCTGCCACCCTCCCTCCCTCCCTCCCTGCCTGCCTGCCTGCCTGCAGCTCTGACACCTTCTTTGTTGTCTGGCAGGAGAGATGGAGAGATGGAGAAGAGAAGAGCCTTTCTATCCGTTTTTTTTCTCTCCTGCCGGAGATGTCAGTTCCTGTGCTGGGTGGGAGGAAGGGTCTCTCTGAGGTGTTTGAATGCTTGAGAACGCGTTCTGCTCGCATTCACCCCGGGCTGCGCAGCTCCACCACCCCTCTGGACAACAGAAGAAGAACGAAGGAGAAAGATGAGAGGAGGTAAAGAGGGAGAGCAGTTAGAAAGACGTGGATACCAGAAAATTAGAAAGAGAAAGGGAAATGAAGAAAAGAAAGAGAAGTAGAGCAAGGGCGAAAGTGAGACAGGTAGCGCGTGCTTCCACAGTTAGTGCTCTAGAACTGTGACTGTGCGTTCTGCAATTTGTATTTTCCTTCACAGTCCTTCACACTCCTTCACACTTTTGCACAGCAGGGATATTAAGACAAGTGTTTCCCACCCACCATCCCATAACACACGGCAGACGGCCAGGGAAGCTTGGCGCGCAGCATCCGGTGGCGCGGCGGTCCGTAGAGGATAGGGTGATGATGGGTGATCTCCCGGAGACTCACAGATTCCAAGCTGGCTTTGGAGAGGAGAATCATTTATAATTGATTCGTCCCCACAGGAACATGGTACCTGTTTGCTCACGCCTCACACTGCCCCGCTCGGAGAAAGGAAAGATCTTCAAATACCCAGCGCACTGTAACAACCTCTTCTCAAAACATCTCATGGCCACATTTTTTGTTACCCTGAGCTACTTTTCATACACTGAAAACCTTTGCAGCTGTCAAATCATAGCCGGTAAAAAGCTATTTTCCTCCTCTACTCAGCACCCAGCAAACCTAATGTTCTATCACTGAAAGGTTTGGCTAAATGAATATGTTAATGTCCTCAAAATCACAAGCTGTTTGCGTACTCTGATGCACTCTCCAGGAACAGTAGGAGTGAGACTGTGACTGCATGAGGTGATAATTATTGAGACACATAAAGAAGAAGAAAAAAAATGCACATTAAAAAGGGCACTTTGAAGTGTATTTAATCAATCTTGCATGTGATGTCAAATGCTGCTGAGACAGACAGACAGACATGGAGAGACATGGACAGACAGACAGACAGACAGACAGACAGACAGACAGACAGACAGACATGGAGAGACATGGACAGACAGACAGGTAGACAGATAGACATGGAGAGACATGGACAGACAGACAGGTAGACAGATAGACATGGAGATACAGACAGGTAGACAGATGGATATTTTGTCAAAACCATCTCTTCACCCTGACACTATTTCTGAGACATATTCTGTGAGTTCTGTGTCTTTATTCTGCCTCCCCCATCACACATTTCCACCTAGCTTTGAAGAACAGGACTCGAAGAGAGAGAGAGCTGAAGAGAAGTAGTTTCTTCTCTGAAGCAGTTCTAATCCATTCTTTGATATTGACAACATCAAATGAAAAAGCACTTGAGCCTTGAAACTCGTGAGGCTCTTCTACGCTCACTCTGTCAGAGAGACACAGTTATGTGACCCGGGCTGGGACTCTGCACTGTTCCATCCATGATGCTGTATCACAGCCACCATTCGGACAAGGCCTGAGAATTGACAGTGATGAGATAGTCAAAATGTTAATGTGGCAGTTGGTGGGATGTAGTTATTGTCACACCGTGCCATGTAGCTGAGATGGGGTGTAGGTGTGCCTGGTATAGAATGCTCCTTGACTCTGACCATCGTAACACTGTTAGAACTATGCACTTTTGATACTTTCTACAGTATCTGTGCTGTTTTTACCTCACTTTGGATACAAGCTAAATGAATATTTAGTATATTTGTAAACCTTTCAGAGCGTGAGAGTTCAATCCATTTATGTAGACAACATTTCATGTACGATTCAGACAGTAGTTGAGAGTTCCAGATCTATGAAGCAGACAGTACTTGAAAGTCCCAAATCCATAATACAGACAGTCCATGAGAATACTCAGTATAATCTACTACATAATATATTGTTCTGGGTAGGTGTGTGAGGTACAGTAGGCACAATAACAGTAGGAGGATTCGAGAGGATTCGATAACACTCCTGTTCCCGTTGCCATGGAACCGGTTGCTACTGTCAGGTTGTCATGCCCAGGTGAGGCTGACGTCTTGTCAGAGAGAGATAGAAGGAGAGAGAGGGAGAGAGAGGAGAAAGATAGAGGGACATAGAGATGGATAGAGGGAGGGAGAGAAAGAGGGATATAGAGAGGGAGAGAGAGCTAGAGGGCGAGAGAGAGAGAGGGAGACGGAGGGAGAGAGAGAGGGAGTGAGAGAGAGAGGGATAGAAAGAAGGAGAGAGAGAGAGGGACAGAGAGATAGAGGGAGAGAGAGAGGAACAGAGAGGGACATAGAGGGACAGAGAGAGATAAAGGGAGAGAGAGGGAGAGAGAGGGACAGAGAGAGATAGAGGGAGAGAGAGGGAGAGCGATAGAGGGACAGAGAGATAGAGGGAGAGAGAGAGAGAGGAACAGAGAGGGACATAGAGGGACAGAGAGAGATCAAGGGAGAGAGAGGGATAGAGAGGGACAGAAAGAGATAGAGGGAGAGAGAGGGAGAGAGAGAGGGAGAGAGGGAGAGCGAGAAAGGGATAGAGAGAGAGAGGTAGAGCGAGACAGAGAGAGATAGAGGGAGAGACTTCTTCAGTGGTCCTTCATGGATGTTATGTGCAGAAACACTTTAACATGTTTTCAAAGCTATTTGTTTTGGGCATTTGAACCTGAGACTACTCGATCTACGTTCTAACCACTGAGTTATAACTTCAAAATTGATTAAATTAACTAGACATATAATTTGAGAGAAACACAGTACATTTTTATGCTTGAGGCAGACCGCTTATTCAACTTCATCTTGCTTTGCAAAAAAAAAAAAAGGTAAAAAAAGTTGAAACTAAAAGTTGCCAAGGAACTGAGGTGGGTGTTGATGGAGTGATTGGGTTTAAGTGGCCGTTTCTCCAGAACACCTGTATGGCTGGCGATGATGTCAGGTCTGTGTGGTGAGTGTCGTCTGTCCACTTCCTCATCGCCTCACACACACAATCAAGAGTCCGGGCGAGGGAGGGGGGAGGAAGAGGAGGAGGAGTGGGGAGTAGAGCAGGTGGCAATCACCATCCATCAGGTGGCTTTTTAGCCGCTCCGAGACTGGAAGGCCGACGTGAGGCAGCAGGACGGGGAGGGGGTCGAAGTGGGACTATTAGCCAGGCCTCCCTGCAGGGCTATACAGCTATTTATACTGTATGTTTGTTACAGCCATGCTGGTGCGCACTCAAAGTTCAATCTTGATAACAGAACCTTTACAAGGGAAAAGTTATTCCCTTTAATGTCAAAGTTATTGCAAGATCCAAGAAGACAATGGAGTGTCAACTATCACTGTGTTGAAAGCTGGAACGAGCGCTGGCGGTCAGTGGCCCCTCAAGGCTGACGCCGACCACACCGCGCCGACCTCACCATGCCGACCTCACCATGCCGACCACACCGCGCCGACCACACCGCGCCGACCACACCGCGCCGACCTCACCATGCCGACCACACCGCGCCGACCTCACCATGCCGACCACACCGCGCCGACCTCACCATGCCGACCACACCGCGCCGACCTCACCATGCCGACTACACCGCGCCGACCTCACCATGCCGACTACACCGCGCCGACCTCACCATGCTGACCACACCTCGCCGACCTCACTATGCCGACCAGAGAATAAGTGAGTGAAGTACTGATCGATACAGTCAGAGGTCCAGCAGACAGCTCTAATGAACAGAATCCTTAAAGAAGCCTGCATATGGATCTGTGTCTAAGGGAGGAAGGGGAGGAGGGGAGGGAATGGAGAAGGTGAAGGAGGATGGAGGAGGGGGTGAGGGAGGAGGTGGAGGTGAAGAAGGAGGGAGAAGGTGAGGAGGCTGAGGGAGGGAGGGAGGGAGGGAGGGAGGGAGGGAGGGAGGGAGGGAGGGAGGGAGGGAGGGAGGGAGGGAGGGAGGGAGGGAGGGAGGGAGGGAGGGAGGGAGGGAGGGAGGGAGGGAGGGAGGGAGGGAGGGAGGGAGGGAGGGAGGGAGGGAGGAGGGAGGGAGGGAGGGAGGGAGGGAGAAGGGGGTTAGGTACCAGGATTAGAGGATTGAGATAAAGGCCGTCTGGGGTTGAGGGGATAGTTGGGCCGGCAGGCGGACATGCGGGGGTCTGAGTGTGTCTCAGTGTCTGGCTAATTAAACCAGGGTCTGTAGGGGAGCAGGCTGGAAGGCTCTGATAGAACTGCTTCATTGTTGGTGCTCTGCCTCAGTCCTCCACAGAACAATGACCTGGGCTGCTGGCTGAATGACATGCTTACTGACTGACTGATTGACTTACTGACTGACTAACTGACCGATCAACCCAACAGACTGACTGACTGTTTGAATGCTTTTTCAAGTGAAGGGGATGGCGGGTCTGTTCTGTATGTGTTTTGGCTTGTGTACACACTCGTGTGTGTGGGATTCTTTAGGTGGGAGCAAGGCTGTCTCTGTGTGTGTGTCTACTGTGTGTGGAGCATAGGTGCAAGCTGGTGTGTGTATACTACAAGGTGGAGAATCTCCTCCTTTTCCTCCCTTCTTCACAAAGACCCTTTCTCTCACAGAACCTTTGAAGGTGTACTTAATTGAACTGATGAGAAATTGAAAGCAGGGGACAGCAGGGGCTTTTCAACAGCTCATGAAAGGCTGAAGAAACCTGGCATCCCGAGTCAGTAAAACGGGGGGGATTGGATTTAGGGAGGATATGGAGAGAGAGAGACTGAGAGCGAGAGCGAGAGCGAGAGCGAGAGCGAGAGCGAGAGCGAGAGCGAGAGCGAGAGAGAGAGAGAGAGAGAGAGAGAGAGAGAGAGAGAGAGAGAGAGAGAGAGGGCTGCAGGCGATACCTGCATACAAGGTTGGCTGCGATCCCCTAAGCTCCTACCCCTGCACATCTGGCTTATTCTACACGGTAGAAAATGAGCAGAGGTATAATCCAGACAGACTGGAACAAACCCTGCACACACACACACACACAAACACTCACACACACTCACACACACTCACACACACACTCACACACACTGATCACTGCTTTGGAAGGACCGAGAAAACCCATTCTGCGGTTTTGCTCTTCAACTGACCAGTGCTTGTCCATTAGTGGGCAACACGTTACAGGAAGCTACCATGGAACTATTTAGCAATACCTACAGTTTCAACATTGTAGGTACATGCTGTAGGAACAGCTCTGTACTTACACGTCATTACGTTTAAGTTACACCACACATTACAACAACACTTCACATAAAGGTTACATCAACCACCATGAAACTATATTGTGATACTGATATGTAGGTGCATGGTAGTTGATGTAAACTCAATTTAAAGTGTTGCCCATTCGTTTTCGGACAGACCGATGAGGCCATTTTACAGTCCAGACATGAATCTACCTCATCAAAGGGATAACATCAATCCATCGACTCGCCTGATAGGACAACAGGTGGCCCACAGACCCTGTCACCCTATCAGCATCTGACTTCATTTCCCCCCGAGTGGTCATGAATACTGATTGGCTGGTGCCGAGCTACGCCAGGTGGGTGAGTGTACACAGTGGGGACAGTTTTCACATGAGATGTCATCCATTATGGAGAAGGTCACAATCAGCTGCACTGTCTCCTGAGAGAGACTCCTGCCTCACAGCCTCGTCTCAGACCCTTCTCCCTCTCTCTACTGCCTCCTGCCTCACAGCCTCGTCTCAGACCCTTCTCCCTCTCTCTACTGCCTCCTGCCTCACAGCCTCGTCTCAGACCCTTCTCCCTCTCTCTACTGCCTGCTGCCTCAGAGCCTCGTCTCCGAGCCTTCAGTCATCACCACGTGTCACTCCTGATCCTGGCTCACGTAAGCACTTTTTCCTAAATCCAAATGAAGCCTATGACAGACACACCCAAATATGCACACCCTCCCACACACATACACACACACAGCCTCACACACGCACATACCCACACATATGCCCCCCCCTCCTCCCATACACACACACACATTCCCGCACACACACATACATATGTTTGGCAGCAACTGGTGAGCAGGCAGGGGGTCTAGTCTGAAGCTGAGTTTGACGAGCTGAAGGTCTGCAGGGGTCGATGCAGAGTGACTGACAGGTTCATGAATGCTCCAGTACAGCTGCAGATAAACAGACAGACAGACAGACTGACCCATGCCTCAGAATGGCACCAGTAGCACCCCTTAGCTGTGGCTTGAAATAACGCTCAAATATCGTACAGTTGGTTGAGCAAGGCCCAAATTTACAAACACCACTGCAGGATGCTGCAAATGATATGATTCAGAACTGGCGCTGTATCTGTGTTTCCACATTCATTAACTTTGGATTAAATGTTTATTTGGATCTCTATTCTTACTGCATGATGTTTTCCAGACTGTGGTCTGCACCTCTCAGTGTCACTAAGGAGGAGGAGGTCACTCATTGCTGCTCCCAGGTTTCATCCATCTTCTCTGAGTTTTGCTGGGAGTGTTGGCTTGTCTTCCTTGAGGGTCCCATGTTGGTTATAGGTACTGATCTATGGATGGATGTCAAGCCCTCTGTGTAACCTTTGTGTACGTTTTATAAGAGTTAAAAAGAGTAGGAGTGATGGATGGAACAGGAAGTCATAGCCAGACGAGTGTGTGTATGTCTCTTCAAGAGTAACTTCCACATCAAAAAAGCTGGCAGAGGAGCAACATCAAAGCAAAGAACATTTTGCTCCGTCAGATTGAGAATGACCTTGATCCATTCAAACTTTCCTCTTCTCCAATCACACGTTCTGTGTTCACCCTGCCAAGGCCAGACAAAGATGGCTTTCAGGTTCAGTTCTAAAGACACTCCAGTCCTATTCACATATTTTAACATATGCTGGAAGTATGGAACAATGCTATTTTACCACCTGTGTGTGTGTGCGTATACTATCTTTTCATGCAACTGTAGTCCTTTTTTTAACAGGCATCGTTTAATATTGCCTTCAAGAAGACCCTGCATAATGCATCCCAGTGTGAGATTTTAGATGCCAGCATTCCACGTCAGCATTCAATGTGTGTGAGTACTGTGTCTATGAGTACTGTGTGTGTGTGTGTGTGTTTGTGTGTGTGTGTGAGAGTACCCTGTATGTGTGCTTCTGATCTAAGCAACCTATACTGTATGCACACTCTGTCTTTGAGGCAACCAGAAGATAGCCCAGAGCCCATCTCCCCATAACAGTCAGTGTGTGTATAGTTGGACACATACTTGTGTGTGTGTGTGTGTGTTTGTGTCCATGCATGCATGTGTGTTCCCATAGCCCAGTGTGTGTGTGTGTGTGTTACCATAGCACAGGGAGCTGATTGCTTTCTTAATGGTGATAGAGGCTGGCTGTGTTGTTGCAGAGGGGCTCAGCGGAGCATGGAGACACATCACTACACCTCTGTAATTAGAGGGGGAAATAAACCAGCATCGCACAAACACACAAATATGACAGAACCTCACCTCTTGCTACCTTCCACTGCTCTCTCTCTCTCTCTCTCTCTCTCTCTCTCTCTCTCTCTCTCTCTCTCTCTCTCTCTCTCTCTCTCTCTCTCTCTCTCTCTCTCTCTCTCTCTCTCTCTCTCTCTCTCTCTCTCTCTCTCTCTCTCTCTCTCTCTCTCTCTCTCTCTCTCTCTCTCTCTCTCTCTCTCTCTCTCACGCACACACATAAACAAACTGGGCCTACCACCAAAATCACGCCTGGCCCTCCTATCTACCAAGGTCTCTGAACAAATGGGTTTCTGAGTAAGCGAAAATACATGCTTTTATATGGGCTGTAATACTGTTTGTGTCAACAGCATTATGGATGAAAGAGTAATCCCACACACTCCGTAATTTCAGTCTCAAAGACATACACCAACAAAAAAAACACCACACTATAATCTCTTAACCCATCTTCCACACTTTTTCCAGGGAAGTGTGATTCTTTCTTTCGAGATTGAACGAGTGTGAGTCCTTATCTGCCAAGCACACACAGCACAGGTGGCAATGCGTCTGCACTGTAACCAACACTGACTGGATGATAGATAACCAAACACCAGGAAGAGACTGTAGATAACCAAACACCAGGAATATAGATAACCAAACACCAGGAATATAGATAACAAAACACCAGGAATATAGATAACCAAACACCAGGAATATAGATAACAAAACACCAGGAATATAGATAACCAAACACCAGGAAGAGACTGTAGATAACCAAACACCAGGAAGATAGATAACCAAACACCAGGAAGATAGATAACCAAACACCAGGAAGATAGATAACCAAACACCAGGAAGAAGCAGTGTTTCCGGGCTCCAGCCTCATTATGTCATATCTGCATCATCAGCCCAGGCAGCGAGGTTATTTTATCACGCTGGGAACGCACACTGATGCTCACTCTCTTTTTAAACTAAAACACTTCGCCATTAAATCCGTTTTTAATGCTAATCCGTAGCAGTCCCGAACGTAGCCTAGCTTTTAATTAAATGGGATGTATTCAATTTCACCCTCGCTCATAATTAACTCCTCGTGAGCCAGAGTGAGGCAGGGACGCAGGGGGTCTTGGTACCTAAAGCTGATTTCAATTAACCAAGTGAAACCCAACCAGTGACCAGCACACAGCGTAATGACACCGACAACACTCTACAGCAGTATATATGTCATAAGAATAATTACTTTCTCCAAAGGGGGATTTGAACCTGCAACCTCTAGATCTGCAGTCAAACTCGGTACTGCTGAGATGTACCCATCCCATAGATGTGTAGCGTTGACCAACGACTCCACTTGCAACAATGCTGTATGAGAAAGAGGCGGCATCATGGTTTAGCGTGATTTTACTTTGCAAACAGAGGCTTGAAAGAAGCATCTCATCTCACTCCATTTTAGGCAAATGAATAACAGGATTATTCAGCCAGAACGCATCACGCTTATATTTCTCTCCAAAATGGAGGCAGAAATACTTCATTTTCGTGTTGCCAATAAATCGATAGAACATTACGCCAACGCACAGAGAGCTCCCGTGAGGGGAGGCAACATCACCAGGGGATCACCTAGGAGGGAGGGAGGAATGGATGAGAGGAGGAAGAGAGGAGGAGGAGAGGAGGGAGGAAAAGAGGAGGAGATTTAAGGAAGAGAATAAGCAGGAAAGGAGAAAGAAGGAGAGGAAGACAAAGAGAGGACAATCAGTCAGCTCTTGAAGACCAGCAAAGGAGAAAGCAAGATGGAGGAAAAAAAGATGACGCGAGGAGGAGTAGAGAGCGGAGCATGATGGGTAGAGAAGGAGAACGTTGAGGAGGATGGGGTGGGGAGAGACTGTCAGGGTGGGTGAGGGGTGCCTGAGGGGTGCATCCACACTTGGACATTCTTCAGCCTCCTGTATACCTGCTCACAGGTGGGGGAAGGAGTCCTCCATTGAGGGATGGTAATTCTCTTTAATGACAGACATCCATCGCACCCCTCCCAAACCTCTCATTTAATTTCCATTCTAACCACTGCACTGGGGCAAATATTACTATGCATGTCATGCTTGTGAGTTGGTGTATGGGGATGTGTGTGTGTGTGTGTGTGTACGCGTGACATCTCTGAATGAGTGAGTGATGTAAAGTTATGCGCGTGTCCCTGCAGCTATGAAAGCCATTATTTGGAGCCACACCTGAGAAGAGAAACCGACACTGTCCCCAAACCACCACTTATTAACTTCCATCTCACAATGCAAATGATCTCCTCAAGGTGTTAATGTATTCTCACTGACCTGGGGGGCCCCAAAGAGGCCTCTCTCTCCTTCTCCTTCTCTTTCCTTCCTTCTTTCTCTCTCTCCTCTCTCTGTCAGTCTCTTACCCTCTTTCTCCTTCTCTCCCAGTCTGTCGTCTGTCTGTTCTTCTCTTTTCCTTCTCTATTGTTTTCCTTTTCTCTCTTTATCCTTCTCTCTCTCCCTGTCTTTCTCACCCTGTCTCTCTTTCCCCAAGTCCTGGAGAAAACTAGTTTGTTTGGGTGACATTTGTGATAAAGAGAGAGTTCATGGATGATGAATTGTTCCTCCAAGGAAGAACACCACCATTTTTCTGTTGAAATACAGATGAATAGATTGGTTGGAGGGTTGGTGGGTTGTTGGTGAGTTCGATAGCATTGATATTCTGTTGGATTCAGGCCTCAGGAAATGCAGACTGCCTCTGGGGAACAGCAAGCAGGAAGAGTCTCAACTACATTCAAGTTTAGTTGATGACAGAGGAATATGGTTAAAAGAGAAGGAAAAAGGGAGAGAAGGAGAGAGAGAGAGAGAGAGAGAGAGAGAGAGAGAGAGAGAGAGAGAGAGAGAGAGAGAGAGAGAGAGAGAGAGAGAGAGAGAGAGAGAGCGAGAGAGAGAGAGAGAAGGGGAGAGAAGGGGAGGGAAGGGGAGAGAAGGGGAGAGAAGGGGAGAGGGAGAAGGAAACGATGGGGAGCTGGGGAGAGAAAGAGCAAGAGAGAGAAAGGGAGAGAGAAAAGACAGGGAGACAATGACAGAAAGAGAGAATTGATTTTGATATGAAACAGAATGAAGAGTGGGCTCTGAAAGGGAGAGAGACGAGGCAGAGGGAGAAAGAAAGAAATAGAGAACGAGATGAAGGAGATAAAGAGAGCGAAAGGGACAGAAAGAGAGAGGATTAATCCTTGTGGAGACCTTCTACCTCCTCCTCTCTTCCCTCACTCCTTTCTCACAGCTGCAGACTGGGCCTCTGGCTACAACGACTAGTATCTCTGTCAGACCAGCCCTGTTCTCCCTCCCTCCAGTCGTTTCTCCCTACCTCCATCCCTCCATCCCTCACTCCCTACCACTATCCCTCCCTACCACCCTGCTTCCATCCCTCTCTCCCTGCCACCTCCCTCCCTGCAGAATGTCCTTGTGCTGGAGCCATCTCCATCATGGTGACCTTACCCATCTATTCCCATACCCCCCACTGAGTGTATGTCTACCTGTCCCAACATCAGGCTGTCCTCATGCTTCCTGGCCCCCTGGGAGAAAAACACCACCATCCCTCTCTCCACCTCTCTCCCTCCCATTCTCCTTCTCCGTCTCTCTCTCTCTCTCTCTCTCTCTCTCTCTCTCTCTCTCTCTCTCTCTCTCTCTCTCTCTCTCTCTCTCTCATCCCACTCCCTCCATATTTCACTTTCTCAATCTCCCCTCTCCATCTCTCCCTCCTTCTATCTACCTACCCACACATCTCTCCCTCCTGACACTCTTTCTAAAGTTCCAAACCCTACTGAGGGATTTAAGTCACAATGGGAAACAATCTAGTATCAATACATACATTTTGATTACCCATGAGCCTTTGCAGATGTTGTGGAAGTAGACTGCACATGGGCATTAACATAGGGCCTGTTTAGGCTAACTGAAAAGCCTAATATAGGGTTCTGCTGCTATAGTTGACAAGATACCACTGGCCTATGATATACAAACTACCATGTTGTGATGGTGTCGTTGTCTCAACCTTGATATATTATACTGCAACACCTGGGTTCCCTTTGCAGTCAAACATTTTTCATCCCAGCTAGGTGCAATGATTTTGTGAAACAGGTTAGCCATTAAAATACGTGCCCCCGGGAACACAAGAGTGGAATCCAAGAGAGAAACGTGAAACAAAATGGCCGAATCTCCATTAGGCCCTAATAGCAAGGCTCAGCAGGAACTCAGAAACCAATCACATCTTGATAATGAAGCGGAGGAAATGATTTAAATCTGAGACGTTCCTTAACCCACTTTCAAAGCCACAAGTCATTAGCTAGCTCAAAAACATGCTAATACCCACCATTACTTCAACTAGACTTCACAGAAAATAGAACTGAGTGTCTAACAAGCAGAAGCTATGTTCAGCCTAATGTTCCCACTTCACTGGAGGGCTGTGAAGGGCCAGAATGTATGGACTGTTATTTCTTCGAGACACAGTTTCAACGAGACACTTGGGACCTGTAACTATTCACACATGTCCTTTTCATAATAAAAAGTGAGTTTTGAAAAATAAATGGTGTCTTTTATAGCTAGCACGTGTTTGTGAGTGTTTCTGTGCCTCTTTATGTGTGTGCGAGCATGTGTGTGTGTGTGTGTGTGTGTGTGTGTTCCTGTTTGTTTGTTCACACTGAGCCCTGAGGCTCAGAGGTTTCAGTCCTCCTCTCTCCCTCTTTCAAGCATGTTTTCTGTTCTTCTGTTTCTCCTCCTCCTATCTGCATCCTGCCATCCTGCCAGACCTGCCCAGGGAATGTGAGTTGGTACAGGGGGGGGGCAGCTTTGGTGTCAGATGAACTCAGCATAGTAATTTAGATGTCAGACTGGTTAAGAGTAGTACAGACTGCTTCCGACTGCTTCGGAATGGTTCAAACTGCAAACTGCTTCAGAGTGGTAGGGATTAGTACAAACTTTGAGAAACAGACTATGGTTTCATTATCACCCACACACACACACAATTCAGTACAGGCCGTCTGGTGCAATCAAATGTAACGGCAGCCATGCCATGTCCTTAGTTTCAATTCCAGGGGAGGAAAGTGATCTGGTTCAAGATTACCAGAGAGATAGAATCACATATGATTCATGTCCACCTGATTCCCTGTCCGGTGCCCAACAAGCAACGATGCTCTTGCAGACACCATAGGAATAGATCCATCACACATCTATTCTGTTTAACCTCCACTCATGTCATCAACTAAATCTGCTGTGCCGGAAACACCACTGGTTATGAAGGGCTAGTACTCACTGGCTACAGACTGCTATTACTGGGTAGCCAGCACCACCAAGGGAATGAGAGGAGAAGAAGAACAGAGGAGAGGAGGAAAAGAGAGGAGGAGAGTAGATGAGAGGAGAGAAGAGGACGGTAGAGAATAAGAGAAGAGTAGAGAGGAGGGAAAGGGAAAGGAGTGGTCTGGTAGAGCAGTGGACATCCTGTTCTTGTCTTCTCATTGTCAGGAAGCAAATCTCTACAGGACAACGTGAGGTCACTTCCGCCATGACATCACTGCATAATGACCTATTTACATCCGACAGCGTTCTACACTTGACATTTGTGGAGGTGGAGGGGACTCGGAAGCTTCAGTTGGTGTGTGTGAGAGAGAATGTTAGTTGGTGTGTTTATGTGAGAGTGTGTGTGTGTGTTAGCGCGCGTGCGTGTATGTGTGCATGCTAATGTACAGCAGTGGGTGGCATAGCCACAATTACGCCAGGCTCTTAGAGGATGTGTTTAAGGTCAAATACAGGGACTGTGGCAGGTAGGTTTGCGTTCTGAATTTGTGATTCTGATTGTGTGTGTGTGTACTAGTGTGTGTGTTTACGAGGGAGAGAGAAAGCGCGATGGAGAGCAAGAGAACACAGAACAGCATGCATTTATGTGTGCAACAGAGCAGAGCCAGGTGTCCAAGGGAATTTGCATAGCAAGTAAGGATGCTCTGAGCGTGTTTGTGTGTGTGTGTGTGTCCCATTGAGCCAACACCAAACTCACCGTGTGTGTGTTTCATGTGTGTAGAGTAGAGAATGTATTGTGTGTAGAGTGTCTGTTGTAGAGTGTGTGAGGAGATGAGTGAGGAGTGAGGGGAGGAGAGTGAGTCACAACCCAACCCAGATCCATCCTGATCATGTTTTCAGCATGGCTGGCTGCATCTGCAGCAGGAGGCTGGCTGGCAACACACACAAACACACACACACAAGCAGTCACACAATCATGTAAACGCACTAACACACACAGACACACATGCGTGCATGCACACATATGCACACCCACTCACATATACAATGATGTAACCCCCCCCACCCCCACCCCCACTCCCCCCCCCCCACCACCACCCATGCACACAGGCATTCCCTATGGAGACCCATCTCTGATATATGCCAACAAACAATAACGGAGCAATAAAACTAAGCACTCGTTTGATCGAGTGATGAATCAATCAAGCTGAGTCAACTGCCCCGACACACAGCAATGAAATCAATCTAATCAGTCTAGTCTGGTCTGTGGTCACTGCTGATGCGAGGTTGTCTGAATGAGGCCCAGCCCCTGTCTGATGAAGATGAACATAAATATTATTTATATCTACGGACCCCTCCTGGATCCTTATGGATTATCCATATTCACTAAGTGCCTTGTAAAACAGGATGAACCGCACGTTAATGCCAGCTCTCCAATCTGTGTGTGTGTTCTGAAATCTGACTATTACGTAATGGCTAATGGGAGATACCATTTCAAAGAGTGCAGAGGGGGAGCACCGTCTATAAGGAACAGGCACAGATAAGATGGAGTTTGAGGCAGGTGTTTCAGGCAAGTGAGTGAGTGTTTCAGTTATGTATGTGTGTGTTTCAGCCGTGTGTGCACGTGGGTGTATGTGCATGTGTGTTCCTGCCATGTGTGTGCATGCGGGTGTTGAACAGAGCTCAGGGATATAATTAGGCGACAGTGTTGAGTGAGGATAAATACACGGCCAGGGAATGAGAGTTGCCTAGATGACCCCTGACCAGTGACCTCTGACCTGTATCTTAACCCTGGGTCTCCAGTTATGGGCCGTCCACTTTCCCTGGGTCAAGTACTGCTGTAGTCTAAGCAGACTACATTCACTACAGTGTGCGTTAGTGTGTGATGTGTTTGTATGTGTGATGTGTTTGTATGTCTGTGTGTGTGCGCGCGTGTGTTTATAACAGTCATTATCTTACTTTTAACTTTTGACCATGCATGAGGAAACAGCTATGACAAACCAGATCACTGTCTTGCTCTGTGATTTAAGCTTCTCATAAAGGAACATGGCTACATGTGATGAGAGCAGCTGTCTGTTATGCAGTGTATGTATGTGTGTGTGTGTGTGTAACACGTATGATTACAGCAGCTGTCAGTGCTGCAGTGTGTGTGTGTGTGTCACACTATCTATGCTCCGAATGTGCCAGACAGACAGAGAGACCACATTGAGTCATAGTTAGAAATCTGTCACTGGAGGTGTGTCCCATGTGTATGATATGTATGCGTGTGTCCATCATTGTCTGTGTGTGAATGTGTGTTTGTGTGTGTGACTGTATGGCTGTGTGTGTGGGTGCGTGTTACAGGGGCAGGGGAAGATGAGATCATGTTTCCGGCTGTGCTCCGAGCCTCTTAGCCAGCCATGGCTGTATGTTTGCTTGGGGACCGTTGAAAGTCCCAACTCAATATCCACTCTGAGCGTCGAGGCTGGGCCATTAGCTACTTTAGCGAGGGGGAAAGGAATAAAGGCTTGCCCCAATCTTTCCATAGACCTCTCACTCCCTCTCTTTTTCCTCTCACTTCGTTTCTCTGCCTCCTCTCCACCATCTCTATTTCCCCCCCCCTCTCTCTCTCTTTCTAACTCTCTCTCATCTCTCTGCCTCTGTCTCTAACTCTTCCTCCTTCCCACTCTCTCTCTCTTGCTCTACATCTCTCTGCCTCCATCTCTCTCTCTGCCTCCATCTCTCTCTCTCTCTCTCTCTCTCTCTCTCTCTCTCTCTCCCTCTCTCTCTCTCTCTCTCTCTCTCTCTCTATCTCTCTCTCTCTCTCTCTCTCTCTCTTTTTTTTTCTCCTCATCCCCTCCCTGAGAGAAACAAAGAAATTCTCCATTCCAAACTTGGCACAGTGAAACACAGATATAAATCGGTTCTTTTGCGGGCTGAAATGGAGGAATGGAGGATTCAAACTATGCAATTTTGTTAAGGGTAAACATATCTGTCAGTGTGCATGTCTGTCCCATGGAGCTTGTGTATTGGAGAGAGAAGAATATTAATAGAATTTGACTGTTGTACTGTAGCGAAAACCAAATTCAACATGAACTGCTGCATCCATCTACACACACACACAGACGTTTACACTAACATACACACTCGCTCTTACACGAACAAAAAAATGCTCAAACAAACGAACACAAAGTTCCTGCACACACACACACACACACACACTCATACACAGACACACCCGTTTACACTAACACACACACTAACACACACACTCGCTCACTCACTCACTCTTACGCAGACACTGTTTACATGTTGTCGTCTCACCCTGGGTTTAATGTTGCAGATCCAAACAGGACAAACAGTCAGAACACACAGTAGCCCAGGGTTTCTCCTCCTCCTCCAAACAAACTGATCTGACATCTTCACTGTATCATGAACGACGCCGCTTCACTGTACACAGGGGCTAAGTATACTGGAGCTCAGTGCGAGAGCAACTGACTGCGGATCAAGAGATCTCAGGTTCAAATTCCCTGTGCATTCTAAATGAATACATTAGTATTACTATGGAAACATTCCCATGAGACGGCTTCGTTGAGTTGTCGTGGTTCAAGAGAGCCTGTAACAGAGCAGATCAACTCCATCAGACCTCCATCCCGGGAGGGGTCAGACAGAGTGACTGACATGCTGCAGCGCGTGGCTATCCTCCGTGCGTGTGGCCCTGTGTGCATGCGGGCGCAGCTTTGCGGTGATTAGGATTTCCTCTTTCGGATGCATGCCTCTTTTTGTCACACACACCTTTCGCCAGCTGACCTTTGAAGTCCGAGCTGGACAGTCAAACATGGACCAGGTGTCTAGCAAGAGAAAAAGCTAGCTATAAGTCTAGGCCAGAGGGCTGAACAAATGAGCAAGGCCAACGAGCAAAGCTAACAAGCAAGGCTAACAAGCACGGGTAATGAGCAAGGCTAGCGGACAAGGCTAGCGAGCCCAACATGCTGGAAGATAAATGCTTATTGGTGGGATTTAGGCTGTAATCTGAAAATGTGACATTTACAGTAATATGTGAAAGGTTGAAGACTGAGTCACTATCATTTCACCCCAGTCAGAGTACTACTGTGAGGTGTATGTAAGGGTGGGCATGTGTGTATATGTGTTCATTTTGGTGGTGATATCCATGTTTCAGTTTGATAGATGTACCAAGGTAGGTAGATAATGAAAAGAGAGAGAGCATGTGTATGAGAGTGTGTTTGTGAGAGTGTGTGAGTGAAAGAGAGAGAGAAAGAGAGAGAGAGGGGGGGGGGGCATGGCTTTTTATGGGTCATTACTCAACCTAAGGACATCCCGAAACACTTGCCCTGACTCATGTCTTAACCTCTTCAAACTACAACCCCCATAGGGTTGATGAGGGCAGAGTCAGTTTCCATGAAAACAAAATGAAAAAGAAAAAAAATAGAAAAGAAAAAAAAGGAATTCTAATTGAGATAAAACTATGAAAGAATGTTGACGTTCTCAATTCCATAAAACTTAAACTTCAAGAAAAAAGATAATTAAAAATGGCTGAATATTTTAACGATTAAAAGGAATGAGATCACAATTTTATGTAAGCTACGCACAATTTCTGTTCGTTTGAGTATTCATTTGCATCAAGGATGGAGCTATAATCAGAGGGGGGTTGTTCAAATGAATAATCATTTGATGGATAATTATGAGATGTGTTCAACTATCTTCTTTTGGCACCATAACCATAATTACATGAGGTCGTTATCATAACGACAATTAATTAGCCAATCCATGAGTGTCCTAGGAACATGAAGGATACCCAGGGAGTGTGTGAGTCTGGGGTCCCTAGGTAGTACAGAGATGGAGAGAATACAGTAAGAGTCTTAGCGAGGAAGGGAAATAAAGAGAGGGAGAGAGGTGCATGTGTGGTGCGTAGTGTGTGTGTGACTGTATGTGTTTGTGACTGTGAGTGTGTGTGTGACTGTATGTGTGTTTGTGACTGTGAGTGTGTGTGTGTGTGACTGTAGGTGTGTTTGTGACTGTGTGTGTGTGTGTGTGTGTGACTGTATACGTGTTTGTGACTATGTGTGTGTGTGTGTGACTGTATACGTGTTTGTGACTACGTGTGTGTGACTGTATGCATGTTTGTGACTGTGTGTGTGTGTCTCCTGACCAGACGCTGGCTCGTACTGACTAAGATAAAACACCTTAGCCATGAGGAGGAGAGGAGCAGAGCCTGGCAGACTCAACACTAAAATAACCTCATAATTAGGCACCAAAAACAGCTCTTCGTATTGATTTGCTGTCTTGGACTAGAACAGAAGATAGTGGGAAGGGTAGAGGAAGGAGTAAGAGAGGGAGGAAAAGAGGGAGGAAGAGAGGAGTGTGCTGTTTCTAATGAGAATCCACTGCAGTTTCTCTCTTCCAAACGTCAGGCTGTCCATCCTCTCCTTCATTCCCCCCTCTCCTCTTCCTCCTCATCTTCCTCCCCCCTCCCCTACCCTCCTCTCCTCCACCTCCCTTTTGGGTTTGGATGCATCCCATCACATGGCCAGAGGGCAAAGCCATTAAAACACCGAGCATCCTTCATACACACACCCACACACACAAACATAGGTGACAGTCCTGCATGACAAACCACCAAACGTGCTTGTCACTCCTGGAGATGGTCCAGGCTCCATGGTGAGTGTCATACATGAACCCCTCTACCCTACGACACGTCGTCAGACAGAATCAGTCTGTCCACAGACACGAGTCTCCACCAGAGACAGTCTATTCTACACCTGAGCCTATAGGATATCTGTATCTCCACTATCCATGGTTCCCATCACTCAAAGGTTAAGTCTGAGTGGCAGAATTGTAAGAAGTGGCCCTTTCAAAGCTACACAGAGCCCCTCTGAGATATTGCAGCACATACCCCAACCTCTCCTCTCTCCCTCTCTTCATCTCTTCTCTCTCTTCCTATCTCTCTCTCTCCAACTTAACCTCCTTCAGGCTTTGTTGGGCAGAACTTAGTCCGTTTCATCCTTCTGATGGCACAGCCTAAACCACTCTCCAGGAGAGCTTCAAACGATCTGACACACTCTCACACACACACACACATACTCTCACACGCAGACACATGCATGCACACACATAAACTCTCACATGCACACACACACACACCACCTTGTCTCCTTAACAGCAGAGGGACAGCTTCAAATCAAGAATATGCTTTTGTGCTGGTTGTCTTAACAGACTTGCACACTTAAATTATTTTAAACAGAGAAACGTGTATAATCGTAGTCACAGTTATATGACTGCACTTCTATCAGCCTATGAATTATAAGGTGAACCGTTGCAAATTGGATTTATATTCACATATGTTTTGTACTTAACTCGCCAAATATGTGTAATCTGAAGATTACTTGAACAAATTACCAAAATGGGAAGTTCATTCTCCAGAGCTTTCTCTTCCTACAGTCCTCCCCCTTTCTCACTTCCTCTCTACCTCCCTTTCTGTCCCTCTCTTCCTTTCTCTTTTCCACTCTCTCTCTCTCTCTCTCTCTCTCTCTCTCTCTCTCTCTCTCTCTCTCTCTCTCTCTCTCTCTCTCTCTCTCTCTATCTCTCTCTCTGTCTCTCTCTCTCTCTCTGTCTCTCTCTCTCTCTCTCTCTCTCTCATATATCGCGTCTCCTCCCACTGTTTCTTTAAGTCCTTATCTCCTACCACTCTATCTCCACCACCATGCCCATTCTTCTTACTCCGTCCCAATCTCTTCCCACTGTCGTTCTCTTTCTCGCCATCTCTTTCTCTCTCTCCCTGTATCTCTCCATCTCCATCTTAGACACCAGATAGATTACATTATGTCACGTGTAGACACTCAGTAGACATACAGCAGCAGTAGTTACTGCTGAATCCTGGGGGCAAGTTGAGCATTTGTGAGACATACATACATACATGTGTGTGTGTGTGCGTGTGTGTGTGTGTGAGAGAGAGAGTGTGTGAGCAGGGGATTTTCTCCAGCACAGGAGGACTGTATGATCAGCTCAGCTCAGGACCCAGGGGTGGTCGCATGCACAGAATCCTGATCAGGACTCACATTAGCAACTTATACACCCTCTGACTGGTAGAGGAGATGGGAGAGGAAAGGCAAGGAGAGGGGAAAAGGAAAGGAGAGGGCAGGAAATGAAATGAGAGAGAAGAGAGGAGAGCGGGGAGGAGAGAAGAGCTGTCTGTGACACATAAACCACGAGTCAAAGCACAGACCATCCTAGCAGGGACCATCTCAACCAACCAGGAAGGTGAGATCCTCTCCTGTCACCCTGAGACAGGCGGCAGCCATCTTCCTCCATCACGTCTGAGCTCAGCACCCTTCCATCACAGTCCCTTTCCCCGCACAAAGACACTCGTTAATACCCCTGCTGTAAGTACCTTTAACGAACCAGCATGTACACAAGTCCCTCTGTATGCTAATGGGGTGGAGAGAGGTGTTCTGCTCGTCAGGCACTCTTAGTACTAATTAAAGTGAATCATCTAAACTGCTTAATGGCAGCAGCGCTGCTATTCTGCTGTCAGAAACTGTTAGCTTCCCTTAATGTCGACTTGCTGGCTCTTAGACCGGAGAGAGGGAGGCAGGGAGGCAGGGAGTGGGAGGGAGATAGGAAAGAGACAAGAGAGAGGGAGAGAGAGTGGTAAGTGAAAAGAGTGAGAGAGGACAGCGAGAAAAGAGAGACAGTGAGGGAGAGAGAGAGAGAGAGAGAGAGAGAGAGAGAGAGAGAGTGAGAGAGAAAGATAGAGAAAGGGGGCTCCAGATGGCTGTCCTAGGGACCAGATAGATAAAGAGAGAGAGATAGATAGAGATAGAGAGAGAGAGAGAGAGAGAGAGAGAGAGAGAGAGAGAGAGAGAGAGAGAGAGAGAGAGAGAGAGAGAGAGAGAGAGAGAGAGAGAGAGAGAGAGAGAGAGAGAGAGAGAAGACCAGAGCTAGCCGGGACTCACCATGGCCCCCCCTGAGTGAGGCGGGCGTGCGGTAGATGGAGACGGGTGCGGGGTGATGCCTGCCCGCCGGGGGGTGGTGGGGGGGCTCGGGCCGGAGGGGGGCGGGGGGCTGGGGGCCCCCGCGGCTGGGGGAGAGGACCTGGAGGTCTGGGGAGGAGCCCCTGGCCAGGTTCACCACCCACCCCAACACCACACACAACATCCAGCAACACTGGGGGTTCCCGATGGGGCGCATGGCCGGAACACGAACGCTGCCCCCTGCCGGTCGGGAGACGATAGCGCAGGTACGAGGGTGGCTGAGCTCAGAAGAACTGACCTCGTGGCGGCCAGGCTGCAGACGCCATGGCAGGAGTAAAAAAATCAACACCTGTCTGGATCCAGAGCAACTCCCCCCCACACACAAACGAAGTCTTCTTCGTGTTCTTCTTCTTCTCCTCCGCACGACGCAATCCCTCCTCTCTCTTCTTTAGAACCCCGCGCGGCGAGTGTGTGCTGCGAGAGCGCGCGCGTGTCGAGACGCGGACCGTATCCCACGTGCCCTGGGAAACCCGGGGCGCGACAATAGTGACAGGACAGGGACAACCTGAGCCACACGGACTCTGCCTCACTCTCCTCCGCTCTGACGAGCACACGCAGCGCAGAGGCAGCGCTCCGCACACGCGTGTTCCAGCGGACACACACACACACACACAGACCCTGTCAGCTCCCGGTCTCGGCTCGCTCCGACCGTCTCCTCTGTGTCTTTGCTTCTGTCTGGATCCCTCCCCGGGAATACAGCGATCTTCCCCTCCTTACCCCCAAGTCCTTTCTTCTTTGGCAGAAAAGAGAAGCGGCTAGTCAGCCCAGGGAGCGACCGTCAGAGTGGAACTCCACGAAAGAGTGAGGGATAAAGAGAGAGTGAGAGCGAGAGCGAGAGCGAGAGCGAGAGCGAGAGCGAGAGAGAGAGAGAGAGAGAGAGAGAGAGATATGCGTGGAGATCGGGAGAGAGAGCAAAGAAGGGAGAGAGCGAGAGCGAGAGCAAGAGAGGGAGAGAGCGAGAGAGGGAGAGAGAGAGAGAGGGAGGGAGAGAGAGAGTGAGAACAATTGAGGAAAAGAGAGTGGAGAGAATTTTTTTTGCGAAAGACAGGACGTGAGCGAGAGGCTTAAGTGAAACTAAACAAAGATGATGGGACGGAGGAGAGGAAAGGAGGAGGGGAAAAGAGGAGGGGAAGGAGGAGGGGAAGGAGGAGGGGAATGAGGAGGGGAGAACTCACAAGTGGGCCAGCCTATGCAAATCTTTTCAGAGGAGCCAGCAAATCAGCGAAGCCCGGAGCCCACTGCAGAGGAGTGAGCTGTCTTTAGTCATGGAGAGATGTAGGGGAGAGAGAGAGAGAGAGAGAGAGAGAGAGAGAGAGAGAGAGAGAGAGAGAGAGAGAGAGAGAGAGAGAGAGAGAGAGAGAGAGAGAGAGGGGGGGGGGGGCTCAAGGAAGCTGGAGAGAGAAAGATGCACAGGCTGAAAACAAAGGTCCAGCCAGGAGCGATGGAGGGAAATAGAGGTGGGGGGATCGAGAGGGAGAGGGTGAGACAGAGGGAGGGAGACAGGGATTGTGGGAAGAGCGTATATTAGAGATGGAATCACATTACAGGGCCCAGGTTGCAGCATACTGCTGTGTTATTTCGGCCGTGTTGCTGTGTAACCTCTGTGAGTGGTTTTCTCTGAAAGCCTAGCGAGCCAAAGCTAACAGTCCATACATTATGCACGGTTCCAGAGATTTGGTGAATTTCAAACAGAAGAGCGAGATGGTCCCGCTCTCTCTTCTGTCTGTCTCTTTCCTTTTCATCCCCCTTTTCTCTCTTCACAGCAAACAGAAAACGAAAGAGCTAAAGTTTGGGGTCCACACACACGCACACGCGTACTCAGTCCCACACACTTACTGTAAATGACTGGGGAAGAGTCTGTACTGAACAGTAGTTACGAGCCGCCGCCACCCTGACTGTTAATGTGGACCAAGGTGTACCACATCACCACATAAACACAGTCAAACGATCCATCACTGCAGCACTCAAACTGACCTTCTTAAACACGATTGGTTTATATAAGTTGTAAGTCCCACCACAAATCTACAGCCTGACAATATACAGTATGTACTACATTAAACATAGTATATCAAAGATGATCTTAAATCTTTCTATATTTGAATATTTTCCGTAACTTCTTGGCATTGTATGACGTATGAGTCATATTTGCCTTTGAACAGGCAGCGACTTGCTGCAGTTGTGGATGTATCTGCGTATCACATTTGTCACAATGCTCTCGACTTCTGTGGTTTGAAATGCTGCTTATCAAAAGCACCCTGGGGGACAATTACAGCAGTGTGCAGGAGAACAGAAGACGAGAGATAACAACTGTTTTCATGGCAGCCGTTGATCATTGGGGGAAACTGGCAGAAAGGAAAAAGCGAGTAAGGCAAATTATTCATAGAAACAATGAGGGTTTTATTTGTTGAATCAAAACTAAAGCGTGTAATTATTTGGCGTTAAAGACGGCAGCCCACTGTTGAAGGCAGAGTTGAGAGAGTTACTAAAAACAGAAAAGTGTGTTTCCATGTCTAAATGTAATAACGTCTTCTTACCGGCAGGAGTGGGCTCACAGTCTGAGAGAGCGATGAAGAGAGAGATGGAGAAAGAGATGAAGAGGGAGAGAGGGAGAGATGGAGAAAGAGATGAAGAGGGAGAGAGGGAGAGATGGAGAAAGAGATGAAGAGGGAGAGAGGCAGAGATGGAGAAAGAGATGAAGAGGGAGAGAGGGAGAGATGGAGAAAGAGATGAAGAGGGAGAGAGGGAGAGATGGAGAAAGAGATGAAGAGAGAGGGAGAGAGGGAGAGATGGAGAAAGAGATGAAGAGGGAGAGAGGGAGAGATGGAGAAAGAGATGAAGAGGGAGGGAGAGATATGCAGAGAAAAAGAGGGGGGGGAGATGGAGAGATACAAGTAATGTAAAAGGGAGGAGGAGAGAATGAGAGACATGGCAAGAAAGAGAAGGGGAGGGAGAGATAGGAAGAAGGGAGGATGACAGAGAGAGAGGGTAAGACTGGCCAGGACCGGAGGGATAATGACAAACCAGCTAACTTCCTCCAAGCCCACTCACTCTGCTTTGGGACAACAAATCCCTTTGCCTCATTTTCCCAGAAGAGTCTGTGCTGGTCAATTTTCATGCCTCATGACTCTCACCTGCACAGCTTTTTGAATTATGTTATGTAAATACCACCACATTCTTACGAAACAGCTGTATGTCAAAATAAAAAGAGTGAAACTTATCAAATGTGATAACGAACAGATCCACCTGGAACCACACTTACCTCCAACTTGTTTTAATTATAGAAAAAACATTGATGTGTGATAACCCATGCTTAATCAACACATCCCACTACACAAATCCTTCTTACTACTCCCACCTCATCTGGTAAACATAGTGTATGGCTTTGAGCCCACAGTGTGGAGCAGTTTGTGACAGACCAGTGTGTCACAGGTGACAGGTACCTTCATTTCCTCTCAATCTATGAAATATACCCATAATGCACCTGCTAAAAACACTCCCCACAAGAAAACAGGTTAACCGAATGGGAAATGTTTCTGATGCTCTCTTAGGACTCTCTAGCTGTGTGTCTGATGGACTGAGAAGGCTGGTGAACATGTGTACGTGTGTGTGTGTGTGTGTGTGTGTGCGACAGTGTATTTTAGGACCATCATCCTGTCGTGTACAGTAGACCCGGTGCCCTCGTATCTCAGACTGCAGGGACACAGGGCAATAAGACATGATCGTCTTCCTTCCTCTATTGGTCTCTCTTTTCCCTCCCTCCCTTTCTCTCGAACTGTCTATCTTCCTTTCTCCTTCTCCCTCCCCATGTAATGTTGAGTGAATCACTGTTCTCTCTATTCACCACATGAGCATAGACCTTCAACTACTGAATGTCTCTCTCCATGTCTCTGTTCTCCCTGCTTTTCTCTCTCACTTCCTCCTTCTCTATCCCTCTTTCCCTTTCTCTTTTCCACTCTCTCTCCATTTATCTTTCTCCACATGTCTCTCTCCACCTCTCTCTCTCTCTCTCTCCCTCTCTCTCCCTCTTTCCTGCCCCCCCCCCCCTCTCTCTCTCTCTCTCTCTCTCTCTCTCTCTCTCTCTCTCTCTCTCTCTCTCTCTCTCTCTCTCTCTCTCTCTCTCTCTCTCTCTCTCTCTCTCTCTCTCTCCACATGCTCGCATACTCCAAAAGGGTGAAAAGTACAGGAAAAGCTATTGTTTGTCTTGTGGTGCTAAATAGCAAGCGCCAGTGATCAACAATCAAATCAGAACCACCCATCAGGGTGCCAAAGCTTCCAACAGCCAATCAGATGCTTGGATCCATCCACTGTGGCTGCCTGAAGTTCTACATGCCAGTCACGGCTCTATCACACACACACATGCACTCACACATACACACAGCACACACACAGAAACATGCAGCTCACAGTATAGCACACATACACACACACACACACACAATCCCTGCCTCCTAGTGAACCTAATCCAAGCTGAGGAAGTTGGAACTCCACTTCCCTTGACTCCAGCTGACCCAGCGAGCGTCTACCAAGCCATGCCTGCAAGCTGTGCTGGTAATGAACACTCGTCAGGGTCACCACTAATTAATGTTTCACATTTTTGTTTCACATTTCTCGGAGGGTCTGTGTGACAGACAAGGTAGGAGATACAGTCACAGCCCTGTGCTGCCCTCTAGGTGGCTTTCTCAGCTACTTCCTGTTTGACTGGAGTCAAAGGTACAGCTACTTCCTGTTTGACTGGAGTCAGAGGTACAGCTACTTCCTGTTTGACTGGAGTCAGAGGTATAGCTACTTCCTGTTTGACTGGAGTCAGAGTTACATCTACTTCCTGTTTGACTGGAGCCAAAGGTGGTTCCAAGATAGTTAATGCATCCTTTATGTAAAGCATTGCTATGTTATCATGGCAGTTAATGTAACCTTGATGTAAAGTGTTGCTATGTAGTTACATGGCTTGCTCACATGTTCATCACAACCAATCTTTTTCCAGGAGCACACCTTTCATGAGGAACGCAGCACTTTTCAAGCTCTGACCCAAAGCCACTCTTGAGAAAAAGCAGAAGTATGGAGCTGCTTTCATTTCAAGGTCAACACAGTTTTGTACTTTTCTTTCGTTTCCCCATTAGCCGAGAAATAACAGCCGTTTAAGCGTTTCACTATCAACACCCTCCCGTCTCCCCCCCGCAAACAAACGACTCCAAATTCTGGTGTGTTTGAAGTGGTTCCTTCAGAAGTCAGACTGGAGCAGTGGGGAAACGTTCTCAGGCGTTTGGAGCTGAAGACGTGAGCGAGGATAGGGAGGGACGCATGCTTTCCCAGTGAGACATGACAACAACAACAATATCGACAGCAGTACAGTCAACAGCATTTGAAGCCCTCTTTAAAGCCAGCTTCAAGGCTTCCACACCCAAAGCTGTGTGTGCACATGTGTGTGTTTGTGTGTTAGTGTGTGCATGAGTGTGTATATGTGTGTGTGTGCGTGTGTGTGTGTTTATAATACGTGTGTGTGTATAAATGGTAAATGTGTGTATTGGTGTGTGTATGTATGTGTGTATATGTGTGAGTGTGAGTACGTGTGTGTGTATAAATGATAAATGTGTATGTCTGCATGTGTGTGTGTGTGTTCAGGGAACTGTTGTCTTATCTGCCACTCCACACACTCCTTCTTTCATCCAGTGTCTGGACGCCCCTGAAAGTTTGGCTGTCAACATTACCAGCACTAAACATGCCAGCCCCACATCCTCACACACCTCCACACGGGGTCTAGTCACACACACCTTTCAACCAGAACTGTCCAGTCATCTCTGAAGACAGGAGTTTACGACATGACTTCTAGGCAGTGGATAGGACAAGAGACTAGATGCAACCAGAATCACGCTGTACACCATACATAGAGGAAAACTAAAGTAAAACTGTTAGGAAATTGTGTTGAAACTTAGTTTGAAGGAATGTAAATTAATGAAATGTAAAAAACGGAAAATAATAAAAAAGGGCAACACATGCACACACGCACACACACACACACACACACACACACACACCGTTAACATGATCTAGCCATCGGGCAGTGCAGCTTGTCTAAATAATGAATGATTCATGGAATCAAAACTGACAGGCAGCAATTGAAACGTGGCCTTCCGTTTGACAGATTAAAAATGCAGCAGAGTAGCCTGACTTATGAATGAAGCCTAACTCCCCCACTGTATAATAACCACCTGGGAGGGGAGACACAGCAGGGGCGGATGCAGAGTCAGGGTACTGACTCCAGCTGATACAGAGTCAGGGTACTGACTCCAGCTGATGCAGAGTCAGGGTACTGACTCCAGCTGATACAGAGTCAGGGTACTGACTCCAGCTGATGCAGAGTCAGGGTACTGACTCCAGCTGATACAGAGTCAGGGTACTGACTCCAGCTGATACAGAGTCAGGGTACTGACTCCAGCTGATACAGAGTCAGGGTACTGACTCCAGCTGAGGCAGAGTCAGGGTACTGACTCCAGCTGAGGCAGAGTCAGGGTACTGACTCCAGCTGAGGCAGAGTCAGGGTACTGACTCCAGCTGATACAGAGTCAGGGTACTGACTCCAGCTGATACAGAGTCAGGGTACTGACTCCAGCTGAGGCAGGCAGAGTCAGGGTACTGACTCCAGCTGATACAGAGTCAGGGTACTGACCCAAACCCAGCTGACTGTCTGACCATGAACACAGACCTTCAACCATTCTAAAAGCGTTCTCTCTTTTGCTGTCCCTCCCCCTTTCTCACTTCCTCTCTACCTCCCTTTCTGTCTCTCTCTTCCTTTCTCTTTTCCATTCTCTCTCTCTCTCTCTCTCTCTCTCTCTCTCTCTCTCTCTCTCTCTCTCTCTCTCTCTCTCTCTCTCTCTCTCTCTCTCTCTCTCTCTCTCTCTCTCTCTCTCTCTCTCTCTCTCTCTCTCTCTCTCTCTCTCTCTCTCTCTCTCTCTCTCTCCACATGCTCGCACACTCCAAAAGGGTAATAAATGAAGCTTAGCGCAAGTTCGGTCAGGCAAGACCAATCCCAGCACTCGGGCATACACGATAATGTTTCACTACTTACTCCCCCCGCTAAGAACGCTCTACTTTCCCTCTTTCCTATGCTGGGCTGTCATCTGGGTTTAAGCATCGATTAGCACTCTTGTCTATCAATTAAAGGTGTCAAATCGTCCTTGTAACTGTCAGCCTATCACAATGATGCCGTGCCTTTAAATGCGCTCTCTCCCTGTTAAGTTTGTCCATGACGTCGAGGTGCGCGACCCCCCACCTCCCCTTTGCCACCCCGTGCTGCCACTGCCACCTAGTCTGGACTCTGTGGGGGATTCTTCTTCGGATGCTGGGCAGGCGCCCTTTGATCAATAATACCCCATGGGGTCTAAGCTCCAAACACTTGTAGTACCTTTCTCATTTCTGTATATAAACATGACTTTCTCATCCCAGGTCTCTCCTGATTGAAGTACAAAAACATATATTATTTGTTCCACGGTAGAAAATAGCAAGCGCCAGTGATCAACAATCAAATCACAAGCACCCATCAGGGTGCCAAGGCTTCCAACAGCCGATCAGATGCTTTGGCAGCTGGGGTACTGACCCCAACTGAGGCAGACAGAATTACACTTTCATTCCAGAGCAGCAGGAAGCGCTGACTGGAGAAGATGACATGGTCCACAAACACAAGCTGAGGAGGAGGAAGTGGAATTCGGGAATGACAGGACTAAGTGGAATGCAGCGCTGGGAACAAGAAACTGGAATAGCAGGCATCTCCTGGATTTTCTTCCAGTCAGTGTGAGATCGGGATTGAAACATTTACACAGACTTATCTTCATCTCCACACCAATCCTAAAATAGCTTTTAGCCCCAGAACCTTACAGTCGACCACAACAGCCTTTCCAGAAAGTCTTCACCCAGGCTAATGTTCCTCACAGGAGGAAAAACACAGAAAAATACCTGACGAGGCAGCAAACAGCCACTGTGAATAAAAACACCTGACCGGGCAACAAACAGCTTCTTTAAATAAAAACACCTTTCTTTCTTTTTTTTTCTTTCTTTTTGTTGTCAACCAGCCGATAAACAACAATCCACAGATAAACAGGAGGGATGAGTAAAGTGAACATGAACTAAATGAGAAACCACCTATACAAAGAGAGCTGGCGGGAGGCTGCCTTCTGCAGGGCTTCATACAGTTAGACGTGGCGTAGATGTGCACAATAGCCCATAATCCTTTGCAGGCAGGGCGCCAACACGTTGCTGTGCTATACAATCGACTAACAGAGAATGTGGAATCAGTTATGATGTGATACTACTGTGTTATTATCTGATAATGCTGTGTTATAATGTGATAATACTATTTAATGATGGAATAATACTGTGTTTATTAAGCAGAGGCAATGTACATGGTGGGGTGATTTGAACCTGGGACCCCTTGGTCTGCAGTCAAGCGCTCAAATCACTGAGCTGTACCTAGTTACAGGTGGGAAGAGTTTCCACAGAACACATTAGATTGGTCTGGTCCCTGCCGGCTCGAAACTGATAGACGTGGTCTGACAAAGTTGCCAGGAGTTGTCACACTGTGACCTCAAAACTAGCTGTGTCATTCTGTATCGTGGAAATTATAAATGCTTGAATATAATAAATAAGAAACCAAAACGCTTTTATGATCTGATTAAAAGTAAAAAAAAAAACTTATATTTCCAGGTAAAGAATAAAACAATCCAGGCTCCATCGATCATTCACACTTTCAGTAGGTATACTCACATATTACACTGTCCCAGTCATCAAAGAGAGAGAGAGAGAGAGAGAGAGAGAGAGAGAGAGAGAGAGAGAGAGAGAGAGAGAGAGAGAGAGAGAGAGAGAGAGAGAGAGAGAGAGAGAGAGAGAGGATGGAGAGAGGATGGAGAGAGGATGGGGAGAGGATGGGGAGAGGATGGGGAGAGGATGGGGAGAGGATGGCTCTCTCCAAAAGCCTTGCCTGGAGATATTACTTTGAAAAAAGGGATGGATGTGAATTGATTTGGTCTGCCTTCCCAGTCCGTTCAGACGAAGGGGAATAAATTGCCTCAAGAGCCAACCTGTCTTCATTTCCGTGCAGACAATACAGTGAACACAGCTCTAAGTGTTACCCTCTGAAAATAAGGGGGCCCTAAGGGCCAATAAGTGTTCTCAATGGAGCCATACTTATTTGGCCCCTGGAGTTACTACGAAGCACTCTGTAGAGTAGCAGCACCCCGAATGCCAGGGTCACTGAGTGACTGACAGGTTGGGTAATCACCAACACTGCACACTCAAGCAGAAGGCCAGCAACTGCTCACTGAGTGGAACTGAGGAAAAACGGCTTTGAAGTGTTTAATTTCTGTTGACTTTTTGAAGTTACTGCTGATCAGACCCCCCTGTTTCCTCTAAAACACAGTGACGTGAGATTCGGCCACAAAACAGGTATTCATTGTACCAGAAGCAAAACAGCCACTCAGCGTCAATGCCTTTCAGTTTGGAAGGGCAGAACACAACAGTTTACATTTGTCTACACAGCCACAGCCACACCCAAAAAACAACTATTTGCATGTAACCCGGGGGTATGCCCCCTGCTGAGTGATCACATGAGCTGATGCTGCCTCCAGACCTCATGGAGGGAGTGAGGCAGGGTGTGTCTGCAGGATTATGCTGCTCACTGAGTGTGTGCATGTGCAGGGGACGTGCGTGTCTGTGTGTATGTGCAAGTTGTGTGTGTACGTGTTAAGGTGTGCGTGCGTGCATGTATGTATGTTTGTGTGCAGTGTGTGTGTGTGCCATGTGAATGTGTGCCATGTGTGTGTATGTGTGTGCGTGCATGCCTCTGTGTGTGTGTGTGTGTGTGTGTAGGTGCGTGCATGCATATGTGTGTGTACGTGCGTGCATGCATATGTGTGTGTATGTGTGGGATGTGTATGTGTGTGTGAGACCATCTACCCCCTGTGCCCGCTGAGCTTGTGCCATCAACTGAGCTGAAAGGGTCTCAGCCAGAGTGGGAGCCGTGGAATGGGTCTAGTTTAGAGGAAAATGAGATGGTGCTGTGGGAGTAACACACACCTTATACTGACAGAGAGAGAGGGAGAGAGGGGTGGGGTGGGGGTAGAGGCAGCGAGAGATGGGAGAAGGAGAGAAATATAGTGAGAGGGGGGTGAGAAAAAGATAAAGAGAGAGAGAGAGAGAGAGAGAGAGAGAGAGAGAGAGAGAGAGAGAGAGAGAGAGAGAGAGAGAGAGAAGGGAGAAATGGGGCGATCGTCATGCAGGTACTACAAGTTTCCTTTTGCTATGTGTGTGCGTACGCCACGACAACAACACCTTCCAAGCTGAGAGACAGTTCCTCATGACGGGAGCCGTGTGAAAGTCACGACATCAATTCGGCGGTGCTGGAAGATGAGCAGTAATCTTCTTGCTACAGTGACCGTGGAGCTTCGAGCCTCTTATGACACAGTGGCTTCTGAAGCTCTTGCGTCCGCTGCGAGCGTCCAGGCTCATCGTGGGAGCTCAGGTAGGGCTGTGTGGTCATTACAGCCTCACAACACCCTGCTATTCACACAGACACATCTCTCTCCTGCCGACAGCAAATAACAGGGAGCTGCTAGAACACTCTAATGGCCTGCACCTGCCACTCATCACACACACACACACACACACACACACAAGAGTGTGTTTGCACCCATGAGCACAAGGATGTGCACGAGCGCGCACACATACTGTACATACTTACACACACACAGGCACACTCTCACAGTGCAGGCCTTGAGGCTGACTGGCAGCTAATTTAGAGAACAATAGACAATTACCTGTCTTTGAAGTCACAGGCGATTGCCCCTGTTATAAGGTAGCTCTTCACTTTTTTCTCGCATCTGTCTCTCTCTCTCTCTCTCTCTCTCTCTCTCTCTCTCTCTCTCTCTCTCTCTCTCTCTCTCTCTCTCTCTCCCTCTCTCTCTCTCTCTCTCTCTCTCTCTCTCTCTCTCTCTGTCTCTCTCTCTCTCTCTCCCACTCTCTCTCTCTTTCTCTCTGGCGACAGGGACAACAATCCACAGCTGCATCATCAGTGCTGCTAGTCCCTCACAACAGTGTGTGCGTGTGTGTGTGTGTGTGCATGTATAAACTTCCATCAAACTAACACAGTGTTTACCCGTCTGATTCCCCACCATGCTGTGATACAGTCATGAAGTTAACTCATGTTTCATCTAAACTCTCAAAACTAAAATTAATTGCATGCAGGTTTCTTCCACATCACATAAGCACTCTCCCCAGATGAAAAGGTGAATCTATTCCAAAACATGACTCACGGGCCAAACAGGCATCAGTTTTGCACTCTAAGTGGATTCTAATTTCACCCCATTCAGTCCAGCACGACACCAAACAGACCGCTTTTTGATGCCTTTCCCTAATTGCATTGGGTGCCCAGAGAGGGGCTGTTCTGGGTGTGACCCCTCCCCACAGACCCTCAGCTATAAAGGGAGCCTGGCCACCCTTTGACCACAATCAGGGACTGTCATTGCCTATGCTGGCTCGACTGGGCGGGCATGATTAGGGACTGCAGGGGGAGGGGGCAGAGACAGACATAGAGAGGGAGGAGGGGCAGAGACATATAGGGGGAGCGAGAGAGAGACGGGGTGAGAAGGGGGGACAAAAGAGACAGGGGAAGAGATGGTGAGAGATGGTGACAAAAGAGACAGAGGGAGAGAGACATACATGTATGTCTCTCTCCCCCTGTCTCTTTTGTCCCCCCTTCTCACCCCGTCTCTTTCTCCCTCCCCCTATATGTCTCTCTCTCTCTCTCTCTCTCTCTCTCTCTCTCTATATATATATATATATATATATATATATATATTATATATATATATATATAAATATATATATATGTATATATATAAAAATGTATATATATATATATATATATATATATATATATATATAACACATAAATGTACATTTATACATCGAAATCGAGGTAGGAAGAAGGAAAGGGGAGGAGGGTGGATGAGAGAGAGAGAAATTGATATGTACCGTGTATTTAGACAGTGAGAGAGAAGGGGGGAAGAGAGAAAGAGAGGGATGCATCCTGTACATATATAAATAAAGAGACAAAGGGTGGGGGGGGGGGGCTGTGCATAAACACTACACCTCTACAGGAAGCTCTCATGAATATGGAGCAGGGTCATTATGGGCTGTTATCCTCTCCTGAGCTGGAATCACAAAGGGTGCTGCTTTAGGGGGTGGATGAGGGGGGTCAGATACATACAGTACATGACACACATGGATAAGGGCCTTCTAAAAGAAAAGGTCTAGAGTTGGAGATGGAAAGTTGGTTTGTTTTGTCTGCCTTTGCACAAAAACTTTATGCCGTGTCACGGTGCTGCTAGACGACCGCCTTGACAACCTGGCAGAGCCAATGGGAGGGCTGAGATGGGACCGGAGCTTTGCCGGGAGGGATCACCATGGTGACCACCACGCTGACTCACCCTTCACATGCTGACGGCAGCGTTTCAATGCCATCTTCCGCACTCTCACTCCCTCCTCCTTTCATGTCTCTTCTTCTTCGTTCCTCCCTCCTCCCTTCCTTTCTCTAGCTCCTCCTCCTCCCTTTCCTCTCTCGACTTCCATCTCCCTCCTCCCTTCTTTTCTCTACTTCCTCCTCCTCCCTTTCCTCTCTCGACCTCCATCTGCCTCCTCCCTTCATCTCTCTTCCTGCTCCTCTCTCCTTCTCTCTCTGCATGGGGCTACACTGTTGGGCTTTGTCTAGTAGTGGAAGCAGACATCAGCCCTACTGGGCTCTGATTACAGCCGGCTTCACAGGAGACTGTCAGAGAGATGGAGAGTCGGATCACAAACCTCCAGCATGGACGAGCTGGGGTAATCTGACATCTCGGATGCTAATGTTTGCTAATGCTAACAGGATTCATAACACTCTTCTAAGCAGCGATAATCTCCAATAATCCCTATCTTGGTGTACAGTTGTAGTGTAATGAGATGAGATGCTATTTTGGGATTGTGGAGGTAATGACTCCACCAGTAAGGATCTCAGTCGTAGGGTGTTCATGTTGGAGAGTCAACTAGATTCTCCTCACCTACACTTAAATTAAGTCAACATGAACCACATAGCAATCCTTTACATTAAGACTACATGAACCACATAGCAACCCTTTACATTAAGACTCCATTAGCTACCATATAACTACATAGCAACACAAAATGAAAGTTACATTAGCTACCATGTTGCCCTCTCCTCATTGACTCACTCACAAGTCCATCACATCACGACCAACCATCACGTCATCATAACACGAAGAGAGAGAGAGAGAAACGTTTAAGTGCAACGAAGACAGTAACAGGAGGAATTCAGCGGCTGCTGCTCTGTAATTTTACATATTAAAGCTGTCACTGAACGTTTGCTCACTTTACCGTCGCGTGATTGGCTAAGCTCATGGAGAGCCAGACCAGTGGGAGTCCTCACGGCCAAACGGGGCTCATCCAGATCAGACCTAATGAAGCCTGATAGGCTGATGGCTCCTAATGACATCATCCATGGCTATTCAGCCGTCATTTACATCTGGTACAGCCACATCACTGAGGGTTGGGGGAGAGGCAAGGATGAGGGGAGGGGGCGATGAGAGAGAAAGAGAGGGAGGAAGGGAGGGAGGAAGGGAGGGAGAGACAGTGGGGTCTGGGGGGGAGGGAGAGAGAAAGAGAACGAGGGAGGGACAGTGGGGAGGAGGTAGAGAGAAAGAGAGGGAGGGAGAAATAAAATAGAAAATGTGTGAGAGGGAGAGAGAGAGAGATAGATTGATGTGTGAATAAGAGATAGAAAAAGTGAAAGAAAGTGGTGTGGGAGACAGACAAAGGGGTTAAGAGGGAGACACAGAATGTGTGTGAGAGGCAGAGAGAGAGAGAGAGAGAGAGAGAGAGAGAGAGAGAGAGAGAAAGAGAGAGAGCGGGTGGGAGAGAGAGGGAAGGAGGGAGGGATGGAGGGAAAGAGAGATAGAAGGGCTAGAGGGGAAAAGCAAGAGAATGAGTGAGGAGAGAGAGAGGTTGAGAGAATGAGACATAGAGAGCAGGTGAGGAAAAAAAGAGAGCGCAAAAGTGCAAAAGAGGGACCGAGAAACAGAGAGAACGAGGGATCCGCATATTTTCAAAGACAGAACCCCTCTCAGTAGAAACCGATCAGTATCCAGATTTTTCTGGGGGATGTGATGTGAGGTAGCATCTATTTTACCTTGCAGTCCGACGAGGCACAGAAATGAGCTGAGCTTTCCTACTTAATTATCTCTCTAATGGTGGGAGAGAGAGCCGTTTAATTATCATGCCCCGCTTTCAGAACAGAGCTCGAGCAGGCGAGAGGTAAATGGATTTAATGTTGCGAAGATAACTAGAGTGGCAGGATGATTTGCAGATGTTTGCACATACGCAGTGAGCGTAGCTAGAGAGAGAGAGAGAGAGAGAGAGAGAGAGAGAGAGAGAGAGAGAGAGAGAGAGAGAGAGAGAGAGAGAGAAACACATGGTGTTCAGTCCTCCATTATACAGCTTCAGAGAGCCCCTCTCTCTCTTTCTATCTCTCTTCAGCCCCAAGAAGTCTCTGGAACTTGTCCTCCCCAGACCTCCTTTTCAAGGAAATAGACGGTTCCTTATTGTATTGCTTGTTGATTGTTAGCGAAGTAGTAAGTGAAGGAGAGGTGACATGTGTCATTATTTAACATTGCAACATGTGTAGATTCCAGTTGTTTTACTGTAGATCTGCTTTGCTAATGCTATAAACACAAGCACCGACTCCCTCACAAACCATCTGATCATGTAATTATCACTGTAAAAAGCGGATGATCCGGTAATCATCACTGTAAAAAGACCTCCTTCACTGAAGTACTTCAATCTGACTAGGATAAAACTGGCCCACTTAGCCCTTGGAGGTAAAGAAAAAAAAAGAAAGGGAGAGACGGAGGCTGGGAGAGAGAGAGAGAGAGAGAGGGAGAGGGAAGGAGGTAGAGAGGGAGGCTGGGAAAGAGAGGGAAGAAGGGAGAAAGGGAGGCTGGGAGAGAGAGGGAAGGAGGGAGTGAGTGAGTGAGTGAGAGAGTGAGAGAGTGAGTGAGGCCGGGTGAGTGAGGATGCCCCATCACCTGGGAGGACATTTGCTCCCTGCCAGAGGGAGTTGTCATAATCCCAGTCTGAAGCATTAATCCACTTTAATCTGTCTTCAAAGGGGCCTCCTCCAAATCACTGCAGGAGAGAATGGATCTGAGCTGTCTGTCAACACCATCACACCCAGGAACACCCTGCCTGCCTGCCTGTCTGTCTGTCTGTCTGTATATCTGCCTGCCTGCCTGTAATCTGCCTGCCTAACTGCCTGCCCGTCTGTCTGTCTGTATGTCTGCCTGTCTGTCTGTCTGTCTGTCTGTATGTATGTCTGTCTGTCTGTCTGTCTGTCTGTCTGTCTGTCTGTATGTCTGCCTGTAATCTGTCTGTCTGTCTGCCTGTCTGTCTGCCTGTCTGCCTGACTGTGCAATACTTGATAAAGATAAATATTTTTGACAGCATGTCTGCCTGTCTGCCTGTCTGCCTGCCTGTCTGTCTTACTGTCTCTTCGTCTAGGGAAAACATCCTTACAGAACCATGAAGGAAACCTGCTGATGTAATGCTGAAACACAATTAGACTTGCGCTCGGCGTCCACCTCCAAACAGCTGACCCGTGCAGCTGAGGGCTCGCCCAGATAGCGACAAGGCGTTAATCTGAGCTGCATAAAACATGTCACCTTGAGGAGCACTTTATGGAGGTGCTGAAGCGTAATCACATGTCTTCAGCCTCTAAGGTTGCTGCATCTGAGATATTCTCACGCCTGAATTATAGATAACGGTTCTGTAAACCATAAATGTTGAATATCATAATCTATGCACACAGAGAGAGAGTCATCATAGGTAGAAAAAATCACTAGCAATGTTTGACGTTGAGGTTTAACGTCTGTCGGGGCACAGCGCCTTCCACTGTGACAGGAAATGTAAAACACAACTACAGTACACCTTGCAGAGTCCACAGCATATATGCATGAAGCCTTGAACACAAAGTACAATATGAAACATTGTGAATATATCTTCCAGTGTGTCATAGACACATCGATTTGCTGCCTTGCACATACAGAACCACAGGAACTAAATGCATCTAGAAGCTTCTACAGTTTGAACTCCTCTGTGGTTCTGAAGGCCAGAGAAGCTCCTTCTTCACTGACCAGGAGGAGAGAAGTCATCCTCTCATCCAAAACTACAGCGAAGAGTCCGACCTAGCAGATCGATGCGGCATTGAACAAGGTCAAGCTAGTCAAACCCCAGCTCTCAGGCTTGTTTGAGGCTTGCACAGAGTCGTAGGAGGAAGCAGATAAGAGTAGCGAGACAGAGACACAAGCAGCTATTAGCAGAATTGGTTTAGCTATAAAACAGCGTCTTCAACGTGTATTTTACGAACCATCAATATCTGCGTTCCCCTCCCTGGAAAAGCTCTCTCAACCCACGCTCTACCACATGATATGTGACTTCCTGTTTCTGATTACCGTGGCACTATGTGCTGTTGTGTTTGTTCCCCCTACATAAGGACAGAGGATATAGAGAAACGCGACTCTATTTGAGCTCATGGAACTGAGTCACTGGGGTCAGTAATAGACGTCCCCGGCGTTGAGACTCACTTGTCGGTACATCTCTTTGATAATCACCATTTCTTGAATCTTCTCTCCCTCGTCCACCCTCTCTGCTGGGTAAGACAGGTTCTAACTGGATCACCACAGGGCGACCTCCTTGGACAGCTGATCAGCTATCGATTTTCACTCAATGGGAGCACACTGTGACGAGATGGATGAAAGGCCAAAGCAAGTCAGGGGCCTCAAATTAAAGATTTCCCTTCCATGAAATGAAAAACCTCCAGCAAGGCCAATAACCTGGTACCCGTTGAGCGAGCACACACACACACACACACACAAGAACACAGTTACACGCACACAGATACATAAACAACACACTTACACACACACATGGTGTTGCTGAGGTCTAGTGGCAGGTGGAGTGATGAAGGTAGGTGTGGGAGATAATGCTGACATTGATGGCATTATCCTCAGCTCGTTTGTTAAGGATTAGACCAGTTAGAGCCATACATAAAGAAGGAGGCCCTATTAGGCGCTGTGACAGCCCCATCCTGAGAGGCCATTACAGTGCATGTGCATCCTGGGACATCTCCCCCAGGGCACTGCCACTAGGGAATGTGCCCTGGGCCATGTGCACCACACACCCATACAGACAGACACACACATATTGACATACACTAGACACAGATAGACACACACACACACACACAAACACATATAGGCATCCACACACACACACACACACACACACACACACACACATACACATATATAGGCATCCACACACACACACAAGCTTTGATGTTCCCACTACCAGACTGTCTGAATCCTCATGATGGATTCTTAATGAGACCCCCCACATACACACTCGTACAAACACTCACACACACACACGCACACACACACACTCCACCCTGCCCCTCATTCCCAAGGGTGAGCATTCTGTAGTCAGTACAAACATACCTCTGCACCAACCACATACACACACACACAGACACACACAGGGTGAGTCAGTCTGGGGGATTCAGGCCTGCCAGAGTGTTTGAGCTGCAGTTCTGTCCATCATTGATGAGCCAGGGTGCTGTGGTGCATGTGAAAGCACAGGAAGAGTGCAATCACCCATCAGAGGAGGGCGGTAGTTAGAAGAGCACAGTTCCGTATCCCTGGACGGACCCAACAGGGGCGCCGCTATGAACACACAGAAAACAGGAGTGTGTTTTCGCTGTGTTCACACACACACACACACACACACACTCTCACACACACACACACACACACACACAGCACCCTGTCCAGCTGGTATGTATCCGTAGCATGAAGTGAGTCATGAATCTCTTTGTCTTTCCTCCATCCCTTCCTCTGGCTCATCCAGACAGCCATATGCTGCAGTTTAGATCAGGCTCTGTCCAACCACCATCCTCCCTCTCCCTCTCCCTCTCCCTCTCCCTCTCCCTCTCCCTCTCCCTCTCCCTCTCCCTCTCCCTCTCCCTCTCCCTCTCCCTCTCCCTCTCCCTCTCCCTCTCCCTCACCATCACAGTTGGGTTGGACAGCTCCCATTCTTTGTCACCGACTCTCAGTTCTCTCTCTCTTGGTTCTCTCTCTCCCCCTCTCTCTTCCCCTCTTTCTTACCTTCTTTCTTCCCCTCTTTCTTCCCCTCTTTCTTCCCCTCTTTCTTCCCCTCCTCCCCACCCGTGTTCCTGTCTCTCCTCTCTCCGGCTCAGTGCTTCTGCGTTCATGCAGGGCTCTGACTACTGTGCCAAAGGATGCCAAGACGCTGCCAGAGGCGAGGAAAACAAGAGAACTCATTTTATCTCTCTCTCTCTTTCTCACTCCACAACAACAGAAAGAAAACAACAATCCCGTATCATAGGACCCCCAAATAATAACAACAAGAAGATAATTTTGTCATAAATATATATTTATCATGCTGTATATGTCAAAGAAAGTACTAAGAGTGTAGGTTTTCTGGGAGCCTTGAGAGAGGAGAGGAATGAGACTGCATCTATGCTCTGGATTACTCTATAATCCTTAGATGATAGTGCTGGAGACAGTTGTATACATCACTCTACACTTTCAGAAACCCAGGAGAGGCTCTCTCCTGTCCTAAGCCACTGTAAATAATTAAGCGTCTCTCCATCCATCAATTTCATGACACATCTTTTTTTTTCTTCTTAACTTCGCCTCAGAGGGTGTGCATTAGAGGATGTGCATTAACGATGCAGTGGTTACTATGGAGTTATGACAGATAGAAAAGCAGGCAGAGATTAAGAAGGGCAATACCAAGCTAGCCTCTATGCTAAGGCTCTGTACCATGCTAGTCCCTTATGCTAAGGCTGTGTATGGAAAAGGCTAGCCCCCGAGGTGCAGGTATGGTCAATGCACGTTTGCTATGCTAAAAGGTTTAATGGCAGCGAGAAAGGAGGGAAGAAGGGAGGCTGGTGTTGGTGACGGATAGGGGATGGATGGTGGTACCTCCCAGCCTCTAGGTGAACCCTTCAACTCCACGCTAGGCAGGTCTCCTGAGCACTGCTGCCCTGAGATAGTCCCACTTTATTTATTTCCTCCCTCCCTCCATCCCTCGCTCCCTCCTTCTGTTACCTCCCCATATCCCCCCCCCGCCCCCCTCACTACCTCCCTCTCTCCCTCCCTCCCTCCCTCGCTCCCTTCGGTCTCCTTGCAGAAACAGAGGACAGTGTGTGGAAGGAAAGCTGTGTTTCACTGATAAAACTACACTCCCGGAATCAACCTCTTCTCCTCTCTCTCTCTTTCATTCTCTCTCTCTCGTTCTGTTGGTATGTCTCTCCTTTTCCTTCTCTCCCTCCTCTACTTCTCTTTCTCCCTCCCTCTTTTTCATTCAGTCTCTTTCTCTCTTTCACTCTCTCCTTCTCCCCCCCCTCTCTCTTTCACTCTCTCCTCCCCCCCCCCCCCCCTCTCTCTCTCTCTCTCTCTCTCTGTCTCTCTGTCTCTCAGACAGACAAACAGATATACAGGCCGACAGACAGACTGACTGACAGAAAGGGAGCCAGAACCAGCCCTAACTCAATCTATTTCCGTAATTCTTTTTTTGTTGGTTAAAAACGTCAAATTGGCTCTCGCTCGCATCTATTTATGCTTCATTTGTGTAGTGATAACTGGCAAGTTATCTTATTAAGACATCAGAACAGCTCAACCGCCACAAAGACGTCAACACGGAGCGGTGGTGAAGCAGGACAGGAGTGATTGTGCCGCGATGAAACACAAGCCCAGATGGATTGGAAGTCGTTCTGAAGCTGATTAATTTGGGGCTTTGCTGCAGTTCCTGTTCGGCAGCACAAAAAAACATCCCTTTAAAGACTGCCGTTTAAACGGACCGAAACAGCTGTCCCTTGTGAAGTGATAACAGTTATTTCCCTGTAACCCCGCACCGAGCGCCTTTGAAGACATAACACAGAAAAGGAAATAAGGAACAAGGAGATACATTTCATTTCAATCTGCCACCCCTCCTATTCCCTCCCTCCCATTTTTTTTTACTGAAATCTAACTTCAGCAGCCAGGGAAACCTCTCACTGTATCTAAGCAGCGGAGTGGAAATGAGAAACTGCCAAACAGAGCTGTGTTTGACGCTATTAAAAAACATTTTCTATGGATATGGAAATCCTGGCTCTGGTGCTCTCTGGGAGGGTTGCCGTGGTGGAATCACAGCCGTGGGACTGAGGGAAATCAAACGTCTTCTTGGTTTCAAGCACGGTAAATCTCGGGGTCATCCTGGAGTCAGGGAGTGTTTCAGAGCAGGGAGAGAGCTGGTGGATATCATTAACCTTATTCCTTTTAACGTGCAACCTCTGAGTGTGTGAGTGTATGTGTGTGTGTGCAATGTGTGAAAGTGTGCATGGGTGGTGGATACACGTGTGAGTGACTAGGAACCAGTGATCCTGATTTGCATACAGTACCCCCGACCACCTTGGAGATTATAGATGGAAAGGAAAAGGAAGATGTAGAAGATGATGAAGGAGAAATAAAGATCTCAGATTTTCTGCTCACCAGGACATAGCTATGAGGGAGAGTACCCTGGAGGTTAAACTGCCTTCTCGACACCTCTCACTGTTTGGTAGCTCCACTCTCCAAATGTAAAGACTCTATATTCAATGTCTGGTGGATCCTATACATCTGCTACCAGGCAGGATTCAACTGCAGTCTCAACATCCGCCCGGTCAGAATTACAAAACATGCCCAAGACACCCTCCAACCCAGTCTCCAATTCTTTTTTCCCCCCCTTCATTCTCTCTCTCCATTCAAAATGGAGAAAAAATAATTATGCTTATCTTCTGACAATTAAACATGCAGCCTGGGAGACAGAAGTGAGAGAAAGAGGGGAGCAGGAGGAGGAAGAACTGGGATTGTTATTAAAGTTTGGCTGGAGCTTGCATGGTAATCATAGCTTTTTTACTGTGGCTGAGCAAAATCAATCCCAGGGATCTGAGAGCTCTGTAGGCGTCTAACAAAGGCTATCCATGTGGAAAATAGGCCCCTCCGTCACACTGGAGAACTGAAGACTCACAACACACACCACCCAGCCCTGACCACACACACACAGCCCTGACCACACACACACACACACACACACACACACACACATACATACATACATACATACATACATACATACATACATACATACATACATACATACATACATACATACATACATACATACATACATACAGACATATACTGCCTGTACCTGACTGAACGACACAGAAAGACGAACAGACAGACAGACAGATATACAGACAATCATCAAAACAATATGCCCTTTCAGTTCTGTATTGTACCCAGTTATGGTAAAAGTTGAAATGTCAGACTGGGTGAATCTCCAGTAGATATTCATCTGCTTGACTGACATCTGGCGATGACAGAGTTGAATCCTGACTCATTAGACATTTGCCAAAGCCTAACTCTGTCGTACACTTGAAAAAGATCATCAGTAAATATGATTTACTTGCTCAACACAAATTGGCTGTGCTGGAGCAGTTGATTGCCAAGCTGTTTGTTTGTGTGTTTCTGTGTGTTTGCGTGTATGCGTGTGTCCGTGCATGTGTATCTTCGGCGGTGTACGTGTGTATGTGTCGTGTGTAAGAGCGTGTAATGAATAAACCCCACCGCCATGTTGTCTTCGAAGGGCCAGCTAATCAAGGCTTTCGTTCTCATGAACGGAAAGCAAACCGTATAATACCTCTTCATAATGAAAACAAATGTTCTTGATCCACCACACTACACGCTTTAAGAGACTCCAGAAGCTTCCGACGTTCACTGGTGGTGTTGGACTGAGTCAAGCAGGAGCAGAAGGCAGAGCAGGTACTTCAAGGGGAGGGGAAGAGAGGGGGAGAGTTCAGATTGGAAATGAGTGATTGTTTATGAGCTTCCAGCTGGTTGTGAACCAGTCTTGTATGTTGTGATGTTTATATGGCTAACCACTTAAAGTGTTTAAACTGTAGCTAGTTCTCTCTATGTGTCGGGCTGTACACACACACACACATACAAGCGTGTATAAGTAGCCTTGCGGGGACACCCATTGCAGTCCCATTCAACATCCTGTTTTCACTAAAGCCCTAACCCTACTCTTAACCCTAACCCTAGCTCCAAACTTTAACCATAAAACCATCCCTTTCTCTCCATCCCTTCTAACTCTAACCACCCTGGAAACAGCACATGTTGTGGGGACTAAGATGTCCACGCAAGGTCAATCTGTTACTTTACCATCCCTGTGAAGGACCTCACAAGAGTAGTTAAATTAGCCCCCATACACACACACAAACTGCCATCGTTAAGAGCAGAGGTCAGCGGTGGTGCTAGGATACTGATACCATGGTAACGGTTGTCGAGCGTGGTCTCTCAGAGCGAGGTGAACAGGTCTGTCAGTATGTTTAATGACAGCCAGACGGCCTACTGTCTGTCAGGACCACAATATCATGCATCACCAATCCCATCAGAGGCCCCAATGCAGAACGTTAACCCTAACCCATGCACCTGGCTGGGTAAAAAAAACAGAGGGAGGAATGGAGGGAGGGAGGAATAAAAGAGAGAGGAATGGAGGCTGGAAATAAATAAATAAATAAGGGGGTGAAAGGCAGAACATATGTGACGGCTGTCCTTCTGCTGCTGGAGGGAGGGAGGGAGGGAGGGAGGGTTATAGTGGGAGAGAGAGAATGTGGTAAGAGAGAGGGGGAGAGGAGGAGAGAGAGCACACATTGCTAAAGCAAGAAAGATCTCAAATGAACAAACGAAGGACTTAAAGTAGAATAGAGGTGGGGTCCTGACTCTCTTACACACATCAAACACAGCAGCATGGAGGTTAAGTTATGAGGCTCCACTCCACATCCGCCATTACAGAGAAAGCTCATCATTAAGGATAATTAGACAGTGACTTTATTCCATAGGGGAACATTTGTCTACATGTTTTATATTTTTTTGTGAAGTTGCTGCTTGAGAGCCCATTCATCACTTGTGTCGTTAATTACTGAGGTAAGTAATGGTATATTATGTGACAATTATGGAGTAGCAAGCTTTGATTATACCAATCCCCTTCCTCCCAGTCTCCTCCCTCCCTTGCTCCTTTCAGAAACACTCTAACACCTGCTAATGGTGCTATACTGTATATCAAGGTTACAAACCTGCACAGACTCTCGTTCTCAACTGGAAAGTCAAGTCAAGTCAACCATCAGGTCCCTCCCTGTTCTGGTTTCTGTCCTGCCCTCTTTCCCTCGCTCCCTCTCCCTCTCCCCATCCCTCTCCCCCTCTCCCCATCCCTCTCCCCCTCTCCCCATCCCTCTCTCCCTCTCCCCATCCCTGTCTCCCTCTCCCCATCCCTCTCTCACTCTCTCACCCCCCCTCTCTAGGTCTGCTGCAGAGGAGCAGCTGGAGATGGAGATGGAAGCAGTAGGAGATAATGAATCCCTACAGAGGTGGGACCTGTCAGAGATGTACCAATCAGAAAGCCAGCCAGTCAGGAAACCAGCCAACCGACCAACCAGCCAGCCAGGAAACCAGCCAGTCAGCCAGCCAGCAAGCTAGCCAGCCAGTCAGCTAGCATGTCAGCCAAACAATCAGCCAGCTAGCCAACCAACCAACTAGTCAGCCAGCCAATGAGCCAGCTGACCAACAACCTTGATTTATTTTCTGCTGCATGTTCATTAAAGCCTGTCCCTACAGTATGCCTACCGTGCACACACACACACACACACACAAACACAGTTTGTACACGTACACACACATAATCCCCCACACACACTTCCAGCCCCTCACACCCACCCCATACACAGGAACCACACACACCCACGTGCTCACACACATACACCTGAACCCCCCACACACACATACGCACACTCCAACACACACACGCAGTAGCGCGCGGGAGAGGGGAGGTAGGGAGGGACGAGAGGAGGCTCATCTTAGTGAAAAGCTTGTTTGTCTGTTCTGTGTGACAGGACAGCCAGGAGACCAGGGGCCGTCTTGCCCAGCCTCAGCCGGGAGGTGAGGGGGGCTCAACTGTCTCCCCCATGTCTCCCATGTGTGTGGAGATCTACCCTGATGGCGCCCACACCTTGTGGGGCCTCTGTGGGTCGTCTGTGTGTGGCTGGGCGGGTATAGATGGATCCTGCCCAGGAGGGATCCCCATCAGCGAGAGCGAGACAGAGGCAGAGGGAGAGAGAAGGGGAGGGAAGGGAGAGAGAGGAACATATGCTGTTCATTGTCTGAAATCTGCAGCCCAACAGCTATAACCCCCCAGCCCCCCCCCCCCCCCACACACACACACACACACACAGACACACACCCTGAGTTAAGCGAGAGATACTCTCCTCATCTATCCTACCAACCTGCCATGGCCTCAGGGTAAGCTTGGAAACAGTTCACCTTGGATCTAGTTCCCTTCTGCTTCAAACATCACACACACACACACATATGCGCGCATATACACACATATGCACCCATACCCATACAGGTACACACACACGTGGGCACACACGTACCCACACCTCACCGTCAAAATCACCACAATGACTGCCTGACAATCACCGACCAACCCATTGGCTCGCCAGTTCCACCAATCCTGCCCTTAAACATCTGAGGCCCTCACTGCTCTGCCCAGCACAGGAAGTGTTCTCCTGGAGTCATTTTGGTGTGAAACATTCTCTCTCTCTCGCTTCTCCATCACTTAGCCGTGCTTCTCGTCTCCTGCCGTAGGGGAACCATCACATTACTTTATAATGCTACATCTGTTTAGCCAACCCTGGAAATTAAACCCTCCAACTAGCTCATCAGTCACCTCCTTCAGTTCCCGCTACTGTGAGGCTCGCAGGCTGACAACTCCGTTCCGCACATGCTCACACACTCTCTCTCTCTCTCTCTCTCTCTCTCTCTGTCTCTCTCTCTCTCTCTCTCTCTCTCTCTCTCTCTCTCTCTCTCTCTCTCTCTCTCTCTCTCTCTCTCTCTCTCTCTCTCTCTCTCTCTCTCTCTCTCTCTCTCTCTCTCTCTCTCTCTCTCTCTCTCTCTCTCTCTCTCTCTCTACTCTTGTAAAACAAAGCTGGGATGGAAATGGAGTGCATGGCTGGCATAGAAATAAGTGAATTACCATCATATTATTACTGTGTTGAAGAGGAGTCCTGAGTTCCTCTGAGTGTGTGTGTGTATGTATGTGTGTCTGCGTGTGTGTGCGCACAGGTGTGCATCAATGGGTGCAAGTTATAGAGAACTACAGTACAAGACTATTTTTCTCTGTCTGTGTGTGTGTGGATATGCAACACTCACCACAACCACATTGATTAAAAATAAAAGTTATTTTCTGGGTGTTTTCTTGAGGGCTAAGCACAGACAAGCACACACACACACACACACACACACACACAAGCACAAACCTGATGTATGCCTTATTAAAGTTGACAAGAGAGGCACACTAAAAAGTATTTATGAGAAGAAACTGCATAGCTGCCCATCCAATAATGGATGTCAGATGGCACAGTTTCTGTGTGTGTGAGTGAGTTTATGTGTGTGTGTGCGCAATCATGGATGTCAGGGCCCACACAGGCCGGCCATGGCATCACCTAACTGAACCTGACGCGCCCAGAGAATACTAATCTTCTCCCACAATTGTGGGCGGGAGGGTGGTGGCGGTGTAGGGGTGAGGAGTGACGAGAGGGGTGGTGGTATGGGAGGGGAGGTGGGTGTGGTGGCGTTGTGGGGGGTCACAGTCCGAGACCTCCTAGGTTGTTACCGCGACAAGGGGGCATCGGCGCTTGCTGATTGCGTTGCCGTTGGCCATGCCCCGTTTGTCAAGACGTGGGATGAATATAGGTGAGAGCACCGGGGGGGACGATGGCAAGACCTGCCCCCCCCCAGGTGAGACCCTCAGACAGCAGAGGGAATTACAGGGCTGCTGCCAGACCTCACTTTAGAGCCCAGAGTGGACTTCTATTTCAGTTCCTCTGCAATATCACAGGAAAAGTAGGCGATTATCTTCCCGGCCTGAGCAGTCTGGAGACATGCAGGTGGATAATCATGCAAATTTTACAGGCCATTTCTGCACAGCGCTGCCCAGCAGTAACCCCAGGAGTTTCATGTGGATCATTTAATCCCTATTGTATAAAATCAATAAATTGCTGAATTATGTAAGGGTGTATTGAGGCAATCCAAGCCATTGTCATTCAAGAGGACTTCTGCCACAGTATCTGGTGCGGGCAAGGGGGAGTTCTTACACACACTCACATACACCCGTGTGCAACTCCAAACTGCCACTAAAAAAGCTCAATACTCACGTGTGTGTGCGTACGTGGGCAAGTGTGTGTGTGTGTGCCGTATATACGTTGGGTTTGTGTGTGTCTGTACTTCTCTTCACAATCGTTTCTCAGTATTCAGCTCTGAAATTCCTGTCTGGTGGGCTCAGTAAATACCTCTACACGCAGGGGGGGAAAGTTCTATTATTGTAAAAAAAAAAAAAAACTTCAAATCAGTTAAATAAAAGCATAAGCGTAGTTCACGCGACGGAGGAACATTTCCCATTCCGCTGACATCATTATGCAGTGATTGAGATAGCGAATGATACCGTGCTCTCTTTGAAGCTGTCAGTATTCTGTGTATTAAACATATCACCTTCCCCGCCTCGGGGATGGACTCCTACGCACTGCTCTCCTCTCCTCCATTATCATCCTCAGCTGTCAATCTCCCAGAGAGGCAGGCGGGCGGGAAACGGTGTTTACATGAACACATTAGCAGATAGCGTGACGGAGCACAGAACACACATGTGGATGTAGAGGAGACCTGATGAGACGTTCTAGAAGCGAGTCTCATTTCCTGGCTGGTCCCTCGGAACAGAGGGGGGTGGAGTGGCAGGGTAGTGCAGGAGAAGAAGAGAAGGAGGAGGAAGAGAAGGAGGAGGAGGAGAGGATGATAAAGAGAGGGGGATGAAGAGAGGAGGAGGAAGAGAGGAGATAGAGAGGAGGAGGAAGAGAGGAGGTAGAGAGGAGGAGGAAGAGAGGAGGTAGAGAGGAGGAGGAAGAGAGGAGGTAGAGAGGAGGAGGAAGAGAGGAGGTAGAGAGGATGAGGAAGAGAGGAGGTAGAGAGGAGGAGGAAGAGAGGAGGTAGAGAGGAGGAGGAAGAGAGGAGGTAGAGAGGAGGAGGAAGAGAGGAGGTAGAGAGGAGGAGGAAGAGAGGAGGTAGAGAGGAGGAAGAGAGGAGGTAGAGAGGAGGAGGAAGAGAGGAGGTAGAGAGGAGGAGGAAGAGAGGAGGTAGAGAGGAGGAGGAAGAGAGGAGGTAGAGAGGAGGAGGAAGAGAGGAGGTAGAGAGGAGGAGGAAGAGAAGAGGATGGAGTGGAAGGATGTGGAGTAGAGGGAGAGGAGGAGTGGAGGATGGAGAGAGAAGGAAGAAGAGAGGAGAGGGAGGGAGGAGATGAAGAGAGGATGAAGGGAGAGACAGAGCAGACCTACATGTGATGGAAACGGCTCATTCCTCATCCCCCTCATCTCCCTCCTCCTCTTCCTTCCCCTCCTCCTTCTTCTCTTCCTCCACATCCTCCCCCTCTTCCTTCACGTTAAGACAGAGGCGCCACGTGATGGCCAGGCGTGTCAGGGGGATATAGAACATTCTGGGGTGTAAACGCCGCAGTGGGGGAAATGAGGCGTGACGAGGGGATCTAGGAACATCTAGTGTCATTTGTCTTGCTAGCATCTCAACACGCTTCTAGTCATTTGTATAATGATGATTGTGACTCAGGAGAGGAGTTGAGGAGGAAGAGAGAGAGAGAGAGAGAGAGAGAGAGAGAGAGAGAGAGAGAGAGAGAGAGAGAGAGAGAGAGAGAGAGAGAGAGAGAGAGAGAGAGAGAGAGAGAGAGAGAGGAGAAACATGGAGAACAACGCTCTCAAGCTTCTCTACTTCTCTGGAGAGGAGGAGGCCAAATAAAGGTGAGGATCTCCCTGACAACACTAGTTGGTGTGTGTGAGTGTAAGAGTGTTTTGAACATTATGTGTGCCTGTCTGGGTGTCTGTTAGAGAAGCATAGAAAGAAGAGATTAAGCGTTTACAAACGAGCAAGAGAGAGAGAGAGAGAGAGAGAGAGAGAGAGAGAGAGAGAGAGAGAGAGAGAGAGAGAGAGAAAGAGAAAGAGACAGAGACAGAGAGACAGAGGCGTGCAGAGAGAGAGGCGTGCAAATAGGGACAGAGAGAAGGAGGCGTACAGACAGGGAGAAAGAGCGTGTCGGTGCTTGTGTCCCACAACACTCAGCCATGGACCTCGAGAGCTCTACTTCCGGTCCACTTCCAGCGCACGCCTCCTGGAGAGCTAACACAGCAGTAACACAGCAGCAGTGAAGGAGGGGGAGAGGCAGTGGGCTCCCCAGTCCCATAGCGACCGCCAGCCTGGGGCTGCCGTGTTGCTGTGCCAGCCTGGCTGTGGTCATGGCACTGGGTGAGTGTGGGTGGGTGGGGCTTTGTGTGGTCCTGGATGAGTCCATCACCACTGGAGGGGACAGAGAGAGACCCAGCAAGACAACGGCACCTTTAACGCTGATGTCACTTCCTGCAATATCACCTTTAAAACGAGAGAGATCAGGCCCTCGAACCAGACAGCGCTAAGCTCAGTGGGATGGAAGTGTCTATTAACAGAAATAACACAGTTTACAGCAGACTGTCTGTTGAACAACAGACACTGTTCATATCAGAACTGTGTTAATTGCCTGTGCTGAAATATGTGTTATGAAAATGTGTGTTCAACGACCAGAAATAGATTCTCCCTGTTAACCATCTGTTTGTTGACAGCCGTGCCAGTGTGCAGTAGAGGTGCAGTGTGGTATTCCTTCCTCAGATTCCCTTGTCTGTCTCAGTGTCTCTCTCTCTCTCTTCCTCTCCCTCCATGAAGAAGATTCAGCTCAAGCTAAACATAGCGCCTCCACCCTAGTTAGTAGCTCACTAAAGTTAGTGAGAAAAGATGTCGCAGAGCTTTGCCTCATTAAAAAATTATCTGCCATATGTTGAAGAGCTCATGATGTCAGCGCCTCCCCTCACAAGCGATCCCTGCTTTGTCCAGCCGAGACAGAACATGTCAGACTCTTTCATCTTCAAATCAAATCAAAAACCTTGAGTGATGAGTGAGTGGACAGTTGGGAGAAGTCGATAGCCCCTGCAGACAGGGGAGGGAGACCCAGCGCTACTAACACCCTGAAACTTCACCTCTCCTCATCCTCTCCTCCTCCTCCTCCTCCTCCTCCTCCTCTCCTCCTCCACTACTCCTCTCTTCCTCTCCTCCTCCTCTCCTTCTCCTCTCCTCCTCTCCTCTCCTCTCCTCCTCTCCTCTCCTCTCCTCCTCTCTTCCTCTCCTCTACTCCTCTCCTTCTCCTCTTCTCATCTCTTCCTCTCCTCTCCTCTCCTCCTCTCTTCCTCTCCTCTACTCCTCTCCTCCTTTCATTCTCAGCCAGGCGCGACAAGGCCACAGAATTAGTCACCCAAACTGCTGTTTCTCTCAGGGTGAGTTCAGTTCATTCTAACTGGCTCATTATCCTCTCTTCCACACGCACACACAAACTACACACAGCACACAAACTACACACAGCACACAAACTACACATGCGCACACACACAGCCCCCAAACACACACACACACACACAATGAGGGAGGACAGGGTCATTAAAGACAGTCCCTCCCAGTTGTGGCGGTGGTGAGCCAGTGAACGGCTGGCCTCATGGCAGCGAGGGCACCAGGGGCTCTGCCAGCAGGCACCACACCACCTGGTGTGGAGGCAGTAATGAGGGTGCTTCACTACGGACAGGTGATCCTGATCATGTTGCAGGAGAGGGGACGGTCCCACCCACATACAGTAAACACACACACACGCCAAGACACAAACACGCTATGACACACACACGTAAAGATACACACACACACATGTAAAGACACACACACGTAAAGTCACACACACGTACAGACACAGACATATACATATCCTGGGGAGACTGAACAGCATGGGAGTAAGTGTCTGGTGAAGGCCTGGGGCCAATTATCACACATGCGCACACATGCGCACACACACGCACACACAGGTGCTGGGAATGATGATCAGGGAGTGAGGCACTGCCTAGTACCAAATATTGGTAGATGAGAAATCTCACATGCTGCTGTTCATCAAGTATTCATCCAAAACAAGCTCACAGACACCACACACAAACACACACCCACACACACACACATACACACAGACATACACACACATACACCAACACACATACAACAACTATTCATCCAAAACATACAGGCACTCCAGAGACATGGGGCGTAAACTAACCGTAACAGAAAACCGCTATGGCGCCATCAAGCATGTGTGTGAGTGTGAGATAGAGAGAGGGTGTGTGTGTCATGCTTGCTCATGTCCCTTTGACACATGCAACGTCCCAGCATGCTTCTTGAGCCTGCTTCTTATACGCACGCAACACCTTTCAACAGCATCACCGCTAACCATGAGAAGAGCCTTTATTCCAGCAGACGTACCTCTGGGGGGGGGGCAATGTCTGAGCAATTGAACCACTTCAATTGCTCAGACAATTCCAGATAAACTGTAGATAATATGTACCCCAGTCTCTAAAATCTCTCCTCTTCTCTCCCATCCCTTCCTCCCTTCCTCATCCCTATGGGGCACCTGGGAAACCATTTCAAACCTAGAAGCAGCAGTTCCACATCTCTGTGGCGTGATTGGGTGCCTTGTCCCCACCGCATGAACTCTGTTTGCCTGGTGCCTAGCTGATCTCAATGACATCAGCGCCCTGCTGGGAACAAGCCTCCTCAACACTGCAGAGAATAGGAATGGAGAGGTGCAGTGTGTGTGTGTGTGTGTGTGTGTGTGTGTGTGACAGTCCAGCAAATTGATACGGGAATAAATGTTATGCAACTGCTGCCTTCTCTCTCTTTCTCTCTACTTCCCACCCTCTCTCTCTCTCTCTCTCTCTCTCTCTCTCTCTCTCTCTCTCTCTCTCTCTCTCTCTCTCTCTCTCTCTCTCTCTCTCTCTCTCTCTCTCTCTCTCTCTCTCTCTCTCTCTCTCTCTCTCTCTCTCTCTCTCTCTCTCTCTCTCCTTCTCCCCTTCTCCCCTTCTCCCCTTCTCCCCTTCTCCCCTTCTCCCTCTCTCCCTCTCTCCCTCTCTCTGGGCAGCATAGATGAGTGAAAACAAGAGAATAGACCAAAGGCCAGGCTCTTTATTTACATCCTCTTCAAACACACTCGGATCTGAAAGATACCAATCAACAAATGAGTGTACAAGTCTTTGAGAGAAAGAAAGCGAAGGAGAGATGGCAAAAGAAAGAGAGAGGCCTTCTTTATTGATATCCTCTTCAAACACACATGCGCACACACGCAAATATGAAAAAGACCAATCAACAAATGAGTGTACAAGTCTTTGAGAGAAAGAAAGCAAAAGGGAGATGGCAAAAGAAAGAGAGAGCGAGAGAAGACATACAGTAATTGTCCAAAATGCAATCATCAAGCTGTGTTCACCCACCAGTCGTCATTAGAACCGTTAGATCACACAAGCCCAGAAGCACAATAATGGCCACGTTAATTCCCCTTCACACGCTCCCACAACACCATCCCACCCTGGCCTTCCTGCTCTTCACTCACACTTCCTTTTAACAACAGCTCTTCGGATGCACTCTCCTCCTCAACACACACACACACGTCACCAGTCCTGAGAGCCAATCAGATCAGAGCAGATCGTTGCCTTCACCCCTCGTGCCTGAGAGAAATGTTCGCGCAGGTGTCAGCCCTGGTCAGCATCTCGGGCATTATGGGTGAGAGCTGAACCTTCGAGCTAGCCACAGGGGCATGAACGTCCTACTGAGAGCATCTTTAACAAGCCCAGACGTCATGAACATCCAAATCAGGGAGGAAACGACCTGCCAACTTCTGAGACTGGAGAGGAGGGAGGAGAGCAGAGGAGAAGAGAGAGGAGGAGAAGGAAACGGAGAGTGAGGAGATGAGGTCAAAGGAGGGAGAGGGAGAAAGAAGGAGGATGGAGGGGAGGAAGAAGAGGAGGAAGGGGGAAGGGTGGGTGATGTGGGTGGCAGAGCGAAGGAGGGACTCTCAGCTCTCCTCCAGAGTTCTCCTTCACCTCGCGATAAACTCTTTCTCTCCTTATCTCCTCGAGACGGCTAATCAAGAGGGCTCCTTCTCCACACTGCTCTACTGTCGTTAGAAAACCCAGCAGGAGCCTTCAGTCCGGGCGCACAAAAAAAAACACTTCAACCTTTCCTGATCTGAGCACATCTAAATTGGTCCCGGGGAAGGTGGAGAGGGGGAGACGCATAAAATATCCGGAGCAATTGAGCGCCGAATGAGAACGCTGTCTCTGGTGACAAATGACTTGTTGTTGTGTTGCGCTTCAAAAGCTATTCTCCGCACGGCGCAAGTACATCAATTCAAAACAACCATGAGAGGAGTTGATGAGAAGCTGCCTATTGATTTCGCTCAACTCTGAAGCGCGGCGCAACATGACCCTGAAACTGTGTGTGTGTTCATGGATACAGACACACACACAGCGCGCGCGGACACACACACACACACAAACACATTGCTCAATGTGTGTGTGTGTGTGTCAATGGGTGAACTACCATCTGCATTATTAAGGCAGGGTATTACTGGTCTGGGTAATAGAGATTTAAGATTGAAAAAGCACTTTGTATACCTTCACATTCCTATCTGCAGTCCTTTTAGAGTGTATAAATACATGGATTCATATAGACCTGTACACACATGGGAACATGAAAAATAACTACCGCAATAATGGAAAAGTCTGTTGATATAGCAATCTATGGAACTCAATATAACAGATCTTGTCTATCACTCTCTCTCTCTAACCCTTTCCCTCCGTCGATCAGTCCCCTCTCTCGCTCTCTCTCTCTCTCTCTCTCTCTCTCTCTCTCTCTCTCTCTCTCTCGCTCTCTCTCGCTCTCTCTCGCTCTCTCTCGCTCTCTCTCGCTCTCTCTCGCTCTCTCTCGCTCTCTCTCTCTCTCTCTCTCGCTCTCTTCCTCTATCTCTCGTTTCCCCCTTTACCTATGTCTCTCTCTCTGCCTCTCTCTCTCCACTCTTCAGGGTTGGTGGGGGAACAGGAGCAAACATTTTTTTGAAGAGTTTGAGTTGCTCCTCGGTTCCAGAGAGGCTGGATATGAAGCGTCCAACACGCCCTCCACCTCACACAGACATCAGCTTCACAGAACCGACCAAGAACTGACAGACAGAACCCACACAGATGGTTAAGACAGGTCTACGCCCCAGACATGACCGGAAGCACACTGAAACACCCTCCAAACCAGTTCGGGGGGGGGAAGTTGGCCCGGTGACAGACGATGCCCTGCAGGTGCGAGGGTATTGATTGGGTGATTTGTGTGTTGCTGCTGCTGTGACTGTGTCTGAGGGCGTGAGTTGATGGATGAGTCTGTGTTGAGGTCTGAGTCTGGGAGCTGAACACTGAACGCTGCAGCTCAACGCTGGCTCGGAGCAGGACTCACACACACACACGCACACACACACACACACACACACACACACACACACGGGGGGCAGGGGAGAACAGCTTCAAGGTTATCTGACTAGGCTGAACAGATGAATGCCCTAGTCCCAACTGTCTGTAATGTGTTCGACTCAATCATTTAACCTCCTTCCTTCCTTCCCTGCCTCCCTCCCTCCACCCGTCCCTACCAGAGTGCTAAATAGTAGGGTGGTGTTTTATCACACTCTGCATCTTCAGTTATCAGCTGTTCCAGTCTCAGGTGCTGTTGTGCTGCTGTTCACTAGAGCTTCCTCCCAGTCTGCCCACTCCGGGGTTCCAACCAGCGTCCGACATCCACAACCATTTAAACAGCGCTGTAGTCAGCTACACAAAGCTAGCTCTTCGCTGGTACGGGTGGGTGGTGTTCACTCCGGGTCACACTCCTGTCGAGATGGGACCTCTGGCTCTATCAGTGCTTACATAAACAGACTACTGTATCTACAAATAGACCCACCATTTGGATACATGAGCAGTCGTATGGATGGGCAGTCAAGCACTCATACACACACATGAGAATAGAAAGAAACACACACACTTCTGGTCCTGAACTTTGCTCTTGTTGCTCCTGCTCTCTGTGTTGTCCCTAACGAGGGCAGCAGGCTTTGTCGCAGATCCCTCCAATTAGGGAGCTCTTTCTCTGAGAGCGTCGTTCTCCATGTTTCCCCTCTCTCTCTCTCTCTCTCTCTCTCTCTGTCTCTCTCTCTCTCTCTCTCTCTCTCTCTCTCTCTCTCTCTCTCTCTCTCTCTCTCGGCAAGTGACACAGACCACAGTCAGACTTATCCTAGTGACATGGCTGGCCTAGCCTCGTCAGCCGCAAGATCATTACTGGGCATGGTCAACATTAGATATGGAACAGGAAGCACAGTGTGCTATTTTTAGACGGTGCATCCACCCCTGGTCCTCTCCCGGAGTCTGGCCCGAGAGGTGAGCATTGCTCTGCTGCTGGATCTGCAGTGACGACGCTGTGGGGAGGCACTCTCAATGTTTACTATTAAAACGCCAGCCTATTACTATGTCTAACAAGCCAGTCAGCCAGGCAGGAAGCAAGCCAGGTCAGCTAGGTCTATCAGTCAGGCCCTCACACAGCTGTCAAAGCCACTCCTCTCCCCTCCTTCCTGTCCTCTCCCCTCACTCTTCCTCCTCCCATTCTCTTCTATGTCCTCCCCTCTCTACTTTGTCACATTGACTGTGACAGCAGGCTGGGTAACTCAGGCCCCACATGGACGCTTCTCAGGTATGCAGGGAGGAGCTGTGAATCACACTTCTCCACCACATCAACAGTACTGAACCACAGCCATGACTGGGAGTGTGTTTGGTGTTTGAGAGTGAAATTGTGTGTGACAAACTGTTGGCGTGAGTGTGCGTGAAAGTGTGTGTGAGATAGAATGTGTTTGTGTGTGTGAGAGAGAGAGAGAGAGAGAGAGAGAGAGAGAGAGAGAGAGAGAGAGAGAGAGAGAGAGAGAGAGAGAGAGAGAGAGAGAGAGAGAGAAAGAAAGAAAGAAAGAAAGATAGAAAGAGAGAGATGTGTGTACGCTGATGGAATAGTGGATAGAGCCAGGGCCTGGAAGTAAGGAGACACAGTAGGATGTTTACAACCATGTCACCTTCCACCTGCCCTGCAGTGTCATGGGAGAAAACTACTAAAAAGTTCATTAGACAATTAGAAATGTCAACATAAACTGATTGGCTCTGTGTGTGCGTGTGTGCATCTGCATGTGTGTGCGTGTGTGTGTGTGTGTGCGTGCGTCTGAGTAAGAACAATAAAGTGTGACCTTTGAGGGGTAGTTTACTGTAGAGCAGTAATACTCAGGAGGATAATTTCATTATGGAAGTTGAGTAATTGCTCTGATGTGGAAAGCATTGAACTGCCTTCATTGAGCTGGCAGCACTAGCGTCCTTGGAGGAAATGATGCTCTCAGGTTATAATGTAGGTAGGAGAGGTAGAGAGGAGAGGAGGAGAGGAGAGAGGATGAACGAAGAAAAAATAGGACGGGGGGAGAGGAGAAGAGAGGAGAAGAGTAAAGAATGATAAATCCACTGAGTCAGAAACAAACAAGTCAAATATGCTATAAAAAGCTGAAAGGGAAGCAGTTGAACAAGCAGCACTTTAGAAGAACAAGTACCACAAAGTCTTCTACAAGCACTTCCAAAGGCTTAACAATGTGCAAAAAAAGCTGTTTGTGTATGTGAGTGTGTTCAGGGTTCAGGTCTTTTATTGTCAAGTGCACAGAACAACACAGGGTCAGACTGGGCACTGAAATTCAATGCAACGCAAAGCAACCTGGCATAACATTAAAGTGCTCAGAACAAAGATTACATCTTTGATAAGATAACATATAATACACCTCCTAAATATACAAAATAATATACAATATACAATCCAGTATACTAAACCTCTAATACACACAATAGTATTAACCTATACTAACCTTATAAACCTATACTAACCTTAAGACAAGTGGGGTACAATTAGTGCACTATTGCTGATTGCAGGCCGAATGCTTCGGTATCGCCTGCCACAAGGCAACAGGGTAAAAAGACTGAAAGATGGGTGGTAACCGTCTCTTAGAATCCTGCCAGCTGTGTATATGTGTCTGCCTGTATATGTGTGTATAGGTTAAAGTGTGTGTGTGTGTGTGTCTTACAGTGTGTGTGTATGAGTGTGTGTGTGTGTGTGTATGATAGTGTTTCTGTGTGTTGTCTCTGAGGTTCAAAGGTTATGCGCACAAACTCAAAATTTCATCAGCTGTGAGAGTAGGAAAAGAGAGTAGCCTCTCTCTCTCTATCTCTCTCTCTCTCTCTCTCTCTCTCTCTCTCTCTCTCTCTCTCTCTCTCTCTCTCTCTCTCTCTCTCTCTCTCTCACTCTCCCTGACTTTCTCCATCACTATCTCTCACTCTCACACTCTCTCACTCTCTTTCTTTCTCCCTCTCTTTCTCTCTATCCTTCTCACTCTCATGCTCCCTCCCTCCCTCTCTCTCTCCCCCTTCTGCTGGGTACAATGGAGGGATTTACAGTGTAGGCTTAGAAGCTCCCATGAAACAAGGCACTGTACTGCAGCAGAAATATAGGTTACAAGCTGAATTTTCACTTTACTTTAGCAAAAGGACACACACACACTTACACACACAACGGTAGGGTAGGGTTGGATAGGGATAAAGAGAGGGATGAAAATATGAGGAAAGCTGATTTTATGCTCAAGAGATTGCATCTCATTTGTTCTGAAGCCGCGGTTCGGTCCCGTCCAGATCATTACTGCCACCTAGTGATTGTGGGAGGAACTGCACACAACGGCACGTCTGTTTCAGACAAAACATGAGAGAGAGCAAATATGGAAAATAGCTGAATAAACGATGAGCTTGTCACACCTCGCAGGACGTTCATCTCCAGCATTGTGGCAGACAGCCGACATCATGCAAGGCCACACTAGAGAGCAGACTACCAGATATCTGCTTCAGGGCCACACTAGGGAGCAGACTACCAGATATCTGCTTCAGGGCCACACTAGAGAGCAGACTACCAGATATCTGCTTCAGGGCCACACCAAAAAGCAGACCTCATGTCTGTGTCCAACAGTCAGAATCAGCATACAACAACCAATGTGTGTGGCTTATTGGTGCGTGTTTGTGTCTGTGCACACAAACTGTACACAACACCATGTCCTTAGACTGTGTGTGTGTGTGCATGTGCATGTGATAGGTCTGCGTGTGAGTTTGCGAGCGTGTGTGGTTCAGCAAGCGTATGTGGTTCAGCAAGCGTGTGTGTGTGTGTGGGTGTGTGTGTTTGTGTGTGTGTGTGTGGAGAATCAAACAAGGTACTCACGGTCGTTGCACTGAGTCCCTGTGTAGGAGGTCATGGTGCAGTCACAGGTGAAGTTCTCCCACAGCTGGATGCAGACGCCCATGTTGGCACACGAGTCCTCCTGACAAGTGGTGCTGGGTCCTGAAACAGCACAGAGGTGTCAGGCCCACAGGGGGCGCTGGTGAGCTGGCACCACACAGCAGGGTCCATGCAGAGGTGCACACAGGACAGGAGGGGGGGCGGGGGAGGGGGAGGGGGTGGTCATGCAGGACGTATCATTCCAACAGTCTCGAGGTTTTTCGAGAACCGGACTCATAGGACAACCCCCCTCCGTGTTCAGGTGGGTGAGCAGGCACAGAAAGACAGGACACTTTGAGTTCACACAAGGGGCGACCATGACGTTTGTTTTTCGTTTTTTTTTTTTTTTTTTGCACAACAGTCCCAGATCCAAAGTGCCAGCCGATGGGAGCTCCTGGTCCCTCTGGCTGGGAGGAGACAAGACAGAAAGAACACTCCAACACACAGAGCCCCCGAGGGAGGACGACACAGGCAAGCGAGCAGTCGGAGACTGGAGAGGAATAGTGCATATCTCTGAGTATGCACTTGACACGAGCAGCAGGAGAGGGGTATTCAAAGTCCAACCAGATGTGTGTTTCCCAGCCACACATCTTCTGCTGTCTCACACTCTTGAATACGTTCTCTCTCTACCGGGGAATGCAGACATGAAAAATACATAGCACACAGAGTCAACTGAGCTGGATTCTGGAGAACACAGACGAGAGAATCGTAGTCAGACTTCTGGGTGACAAAAGATTAAGAGGGCATACGCCAACAGCAACGAAAAAGGACAAAAAAACGAAGCAAACGGCAAATAAACAGAGAATGTTTAAGTGCAATTGTCTTGTGCAAGAAGGAGTGAGACATTGGAAAATAAGTAGTTTGCTGGCTGAAAGTGCGTTTACTGTGAAATGCATGGTGACTTGTGTGTGTGTGTGTGTGTCAGCCAGAGAGGGATGGCTCACTCAAACGCCCTCATCTCATCTCAAAAAGGAGTGTGACCGCATGGAGAGAGAGAGAAACGGAGAGGTAGAGAGAGAGATGGAAATATAGAAGCAGAGAATTAAAGAGAGGGAAGCAGAATATGTCTTCTCTAAACTATAGTAGAGACGTGCATATCTTCTCTACAGAACCGTTCAGTGACGGTATCAATAACTGATGATGTCATTGGATATGTCTTCTCTGCTAGAGGACGTATCTTTGTGCCTCGTGTGAGTGTCTGTGTGTGTGTGTGTGTGAGTGTGTGTGTGTGTGTGTGTGTTTGTTCTCTCCTTTAACTAGCACAATCAGCATTTGGTTTACTTTAACTGCCTTAGTACAACTCAAACCTTCTCTCCACTGCTCTCCTCCTCCTCCTACACTCTCTTCTACTCTCCTTTTCTCTGTTTCTCAGAGCAGCATAGCAACTTCTGTTGAAACTTTAATGGACTTGGCTGGTCTTGCAAGGCAAACACCACTGCATTAGCATAATGTGTTGTCCACTCTCTCTCTCTCTCTCTCTCTCTCTCTCTCTCTCTCTCTCTCTCTCTCTCTCTCTCCCTGTCTGTACGCCTCTCTCTCCCTCTCTCTCTCACACACACATACACACACACACATACACACACTCATAGACGCTTAGAAAGGCAAAAAGCAACACTCTAACAACATAATTATACAGGACTGGAAAGGGGCCTCATGTTTAATGGATGTACTCATCCCTCTAGCTGGGGACAATGTTTATGTTCTCTCTACGCCTTTCTCTCTCTCTCTCTCTCTCTCTCTCTCTCTCTCTCTCTCTCTCTCTCTCTCTATCTCTATCTCTATCTCTATCTCTATCTCTCTCTCTCTCTCTCTCTCTCTCTCTCTCTCTCTCTGTCTCTCTCTCTCTCTCTCTCTCTGCTTTCCTCTCTTTCTCTATCTCTCTCTTTCTCTATCTCCACTCCTCTCTGGAATACCTCGCCCATCACTAGGTGAGTGTGTGTGTGTGTGTGTGTGTGTGGGTTGGAGCGAGCCCCCTCCTCTGACAGAACACGATCGTCATGGTGACACAATGCATTCCACACAGCAGGCTTCCAGACGGGCAGCCTCCAGGAAGAGGCGGAGCATGGCCTTGAGGAGGCGGAGCTTAGCCCTGTACCTTGCAGGTCAGCTTTGGTGAAACCAACTTTGAAAGCACGGGTCGAAACAAGAATAAAAAAAAACATAAAAACAGAACAGCAGAAAACAAGAGAGAGTAAAAGGTTAGTGAGGGTCTGGCAGGAAGTCATCATACAGCTGCACTAAGGAGGAGGGGGGAGGGGGGAATGTTAGATAGCTAAAAAGCTTTACAGTAACAAAACGGGCAGGATTCACACTGTAGATATCGACAGGGCTTCTGTTAAACCTTCCTATGACACGATCATAACCTCCTCATATCCACGGCAAGCAAAAGCATAATGGGACATACTGGAGGTTATACTGGTGCTCTACCACCACCTAGTGGCAACGTGCACCACCCTCCCAGGTCCCACACACAGACAGAGCTCCCTATGTGGGTGAGTAGGCCTTCATGAACAGGGAAAGGGAAAACAGGAAGTGATGTCATAGACGTGAGACTGGAGACGCCGGGCCGTTACCTTCGCAGCCGCGCTCGATCTGGCCGCTGCGGAAGAGCGCGTCGTTGATGAGGTCGGGGAGGCGGCCGTTGAGGTCGACGGAGGCAAGGCAGCCCTGGAAGCCCTCCCTCGACACCACCAGCTTGGGAAGGGACTGGTACATGTTGGGGCCCAGACCCCCCACAAACAGGTCACCTGGAGGAGGGGAGGGAGGGGGGAGGAAGGGGGGAGGGAGGGGGGAGGAAGGGGCGTGGGAATTAAGAATGTCAGAATGCTTTCGCAACATAATACAAAAGCATGTGATTTCAAACTTGTTTTCCCTTCAATTAGTTTAGTCAGTCAGAAAAAAGACAACAACATCAGCAGATAAACACACTACTGCTTACTGGCTTCAGATGGATAACCTGATGAAAGTCGATAGAAACAACTTAATACTTTCCTAATATTTACTCGACAGCTTCACAGAATTGCTATACTGTATCTTGTCCAGGTCGCAGTTACAAATGACAACTCGTTCTCAACGAGTTGACCTGGCTAAATAAAGGTGAAATAAATAAACACAGGGCACTAACCACCCCTACTACTGTAATCAAGATGTTGTTGGATTGTATTGAAATAATTGAGATGTTATTGTTGGACTGTGGTATACAATTCTGTCCGTTGTGCCTGGTAGCTGAGATGTGACTACTTTGTGATGCAGATAGTGACCTTGACAGACCATTCCTTGACTCTGACAACCAAAATCCAGTTAGAACTAATACACTTTTAATCTAGTATGTCACTTGGCTAAAAGCACCTGCCAAATGTCATGAAACAAATATGGTAACCATGAAGCATGGTAACCAGGAAGCATGGTAACCAGCAAACATGGTAACCAGGAAGCCGTGACGCGGCCTCAGCCCACCGTACCTTTGAGGTCCAGGTTCTTGGCTCCGTTAAGGTTCTGGGACACGGACTTGGAGTCCACCTTCAGCGTGTGCGTGTTGGTGGCGTCGCGTGTGATCACCACGTTGTGCCACTGGTTATCGTTCAGCTGGTTGTCACTGTTCCCCTTCAGAAGACTGGGCCCGTTACCAAGGTCAAACACGTAGTGGATGAACCTAGGAGAGGATGAGGTGAGGAAGAGGAAGAGGAGAGGACAGGAGAGGAGGAGGAAGAGAGGAGGAGACAAGGAGAGGAGGAGAGAGGAGACGAGGAGGAGAAGAAGTAGGTAGGAGAGCACACTTCAGTATGAAAGGTCCATTTTATCGAGGGTCCTTCTGTCCTTCCCTGCATGGCCATGGTCAGAGGGCCACTTCAGCGTGAGTGTATGTGTGTGTGTTCTAGTTAACTGACAGAAGAGGAGAAGAGGCTTTCACCAAAGTATAGGAGTAAGGAAAACATTTTATATATATATATAAAAGGGCCTCTCACCCCTTCACCAGCTCCACGGCGATGAAGTCGTTGCCGTCGCCGCTGTTGAAGAGGATGAAGCCGTCGGACGAGGTGGTCTTGAACTGGAAGAACAGGTGCATGGTGGAGTAGGCCTGCAGCGTGGGCAGGCCCAGGTAGCTGCCCTTCGTCTTGAAGGTCACCGGGTCGGCGATGATGGAGCGCATGCCAAAGCGGGCGTTGAGCTCGCAGAAGTCAATGTCGCCGTTCTTACACATGTCGATATAGAGCATGCCGTTGAACTTCAGACCCTGGAGGAGAAGAGGGGAGGAGGTGGTTACTAGTCCCTTAATTCGTGTTTTTACTTGTCTGTCCACCAGGCACACTCCAGGTCTGTGAGTCGTCTGTTACCAGGCAGACTCCAAGTGCTCAGTGTACCTGCAGGTGTCCTATGAAGGAGGAAGGGGCGGAGGAAACAAATCTCCTCTCCGTCAGGATTCCCGTCTCCACGTTGTGGAACTCCAGACGGGTGTGGTCACCCGCCATCTGACCTGGAGAGGAGGACGGAGGGAGGGAGAGATGGAAGGATGGAGAGATGGAGGGAGGGAGAGATGGAGGGATGGAGGAATAGAGAAACAGAGATTGACAGGAGGATCAAAGCGACACACAGGACGGGGGGGGGGCATTAAAACAGACAACCTTCATTCGCAGTCAAGTGCTCCAACCACTGAGCTGTACACTGCCCTTCCCCATGCAGAAAGGAACAGCTACCTTCTGCCATGTCCTCGTCCACGGTCAGTTTGAAGTTCTTTCCGCGGCGGATGACGCGCACCGAGTGCCATTCGTTGTCGTTGGTCTTCTGGCCTGCGTAGATCACCTCAGGACCCTTACCTGCGGGGGAAGGGTGTTAGAGCAGGGACAAGGAGGTACACCCCAAACCAAACCTCTGCTGACACCTACCTCTGTACTAACAACCATAAGAACGTGTTCATTTAGCAGACATACAGAGGGGGGATTCGAACATATGAGTTCTTGATTTGTAGTCAATTGCTCTAACCACTCATCTTTACCCATCTCTACTACCCCAAACTACTCTGCTGTTACAATGGATTGATTCTATTGTTTCTCAATGTTTTTCTTTGATTTCATTAATCAGGTAAGTCATCAAGAGAGTGTATGATCAAGGTATAAATTAAGCTTATATTCCCCCATTCACAAGGACAAAATCTGTATCAATCAGGACATTTCTGAACACAAGCGCTACTGTACGTTTTTACTGTAAAACATAAACCAACAAAGGTTTGGTTTGGTTTGACTGTGGAGAGCAGAATACAAAATACAAGACATATTATCAAACTATATTACAAAAAGGCTACAAAAGTAGTGAGATCCAACTGCTGTTACTCATACGAGGACTTGAATCTCCCTGAGAACCAGGTCATACCATCACTCAGGTGTTTCTCAAACTCCCACTAGGGGGGGTGAGATCACTATTATAGTCCTTTCGGTTTGTCAAGCAGGTGGGAACCAAAAGGTCCTGCCATCAGTCATGACCTCAGAAAGCTACTGTATGTTACAAGGTTGTATTGATCAGATAATTGTCTGATGGGAGCTTATCAACCCTGTAATCAAGTCTCTGTGGTTCCTCTGCTGCAATCTGGATTCCAGTTAGACTAAACCAGGTAGACTAAACCAGGTAGACTAAACCAGGTAGACTACACCAGGTAGACTACACCAGGTAGACTACATCAGGTAGACTAAACCAGGTAGACTAAACCAGGTAGCAGCATTAGAAGACAAACAAGACGTCACCTTTCACTATCACTCAGCCACTTGATCAATAACACCATCGTGGTTAGAGAAGTGACATAGCAGACAGGCCAGGTGTATGTGTGTGTGTGGGGGTATGTGTGTATCACTATAGCAGGTAATCAGTGACATTGATCAGAGTAATCAGAGAATGGGTGTGTCTGATCTGTCACTCAACAGATATCAACTGTGAAGAGTTGCAGCTGTGTCTCTCTCTCTCTCTCTTTCACACACACACACACACACACACACACACACCACATGCATGTCACACACACGCACACACAGCTAATGAATACTGTAGAGAAGCGTTAGGCTGTGGTGTCGTGACCAATTGATGTGATGATGTTGTGCGTGACAGGAACACCTCATGATGAGTAAGAGCAGTTTGTCTCAGCCGTCACACTCTAAACCTGAACAGCTGACACTGCTCTCAACACACCCAAGCGGAAAAATAGGTTTCATCTAATATCGACGTATTAAATGAGAGCTTTCATTTCATTTTTTATCTTTTTCTTCACAATTGTTTTGTCCAAAAGTTTTGGAATTTTGTAAATTCACATACCAATTTACACCTTTAAGGATATTTGTTCTACTTTCTTCTTGAATGTATATATTTTTTTGATCAATTGGGCAGTTACAAACACTATACCTTATTCATGATCTATTGTCAACTCAGTTACAGATGTTTGGGAGAGCAAATAAGGACTTGTGTAAAGTTTCCAGAAGCTGATATAGCAGCCCTAGATATTAATCTCTCTTGAGTAAGCTTGCTAAAGAGGAACTGGAAATGCTTAGCTAACATCCATCCTAAACATGAGTCATCACTTTCTATCTATTTAGATCTGAGCTTTCTTATCTACATCTTCTCTCTCATCCATGCAACACTCTTATCAGACTCCTGCACACCCTGATCCTATCTGTAACACAACACAAGCCATATCAAACATGTATTTAAAGAAGAATATATCTCCAGCGAGTGGAGTGTTGACTTACTGGTGTTACAGTTTATCCTGACACAGTCTAGATGGAGGGGGGAGAATAAGTGACAGATGAAATCGCATCCTTCAAGGTTACAGCTGCAGACATCCAAAAACACACACTCCACCTTCCGGGGACGGTCACATGACGGAGGACGGCGGACATTTTAGACACACGTGGACGGTGTGTTCAACGTGTCGCTGAAGCTGTCAATCTGGACAGGTTTGGGAAGGGGGGGGGTTGGATTGTGCTTGGGTTTGCAACCTCCAAGTCACTTCTCGAATCTGATCCAAATCGATTGTGTTTTACATCTGATCAGGCTAAATCATTTTTTTCTTTTTGTGTCTTGTGACTGTCGGATTTCAAAATGGCCGC